>NW_021319939.1:0-3520 GCF_001605985.2 Dendrobium catenatum | reverse complement strand
TAATCAAAGAGTTCAATCTGCCCTGAAATTTGGCCTCTTGCAGGCCTACCCACCAGTGCTCAGCTTCCCCATCCAACAGAAAAATAGCCAACGGTACTTTCCTGTCTGACGGACACTGCATGCCGTCAAAAATCTTCTCTAACCTCCTCAACCACTCCTCAGCTGCTCTGGGCTCAACAGCGCCCTCAAACCTCGGAGGTTTCAATCTCAGAAACATCTGAAGATATCTATCAATATCCTCAGATTGAACAGTATAGGCTCTACTGTGTGTCTCACTCATCATCTGAGCAACTAAAGTAGCAAACTGAAAAAGTGTATCTGCACCGGGGCCGTACTACCCACTGGTGCTGCCTTACTGGCACTCTGACCGTCTGTCATATCAGGGTCTGGCAGATCTATACAGAAAATCCAAAAAACTAATCACAAAAACAACATAATAAAAATCCGGACAAATCAAAACAACCCCAAACAGACTCAGATCACTTCCTATAGCTCTGTCTTACAATCCAACCAAATTCCAAAACCATTGCTCTGATACCACTAAAAAGACTTGTCACGACCCAACCCGACCGGGACGGGTTCCGCTCGCATCGGGTCGTGAGGCCGGAACTTTCAGACTGACTGAACTGATTCCAGGATCTGGCTTTGAAATTTGTTTCAGAACTTTCTTCCAAACATTACACACAGAAACAAACATACAGAGCTACTATAAACATCAATAGACAGCGGAACAGATCATCTATCTTTTTCCTCAAAAGAATCATATACAAATACAGCTCATGACTTTCAGACAGAAAGAAAGACAAAATAGAAAAGCCATGATTGTACAAAAATCAAAAGTGCAAAATACATATAACAGATCAGACTCTGAACTTCTAGTCCTGGACTTCCTTCCCTTTCCCAGAACCTGAAAACCACGCAGAAAACAAGGATGAGCTACAACAGCTCAGCAAGACATCAAACCTCCAATCAAAATTCTCAGAGTCCACATCAAACACATCAGACAGAAGTCCATACAGAAATCGGAACAGAATCGTATATCGAATCAGAACAGAATCAGAATCGTACGGAAATAAAAATCGGATCGTATCAGAACAGATCAGAATCGTGTCAGAATTGTATAAGAATCATACTCATACAGATCAGATCAAATTATATCATACGGAAATCGAAAATCATATCAATTCAGAAACATATCAAAAGATAACGGATTCCCTGACACTGACAGAATATCAACGGATTCTGGCCCCTTATGCCTCCCTTCCCAGACACTGACAGAATCTCTCGGATTCTGGCCCTTATGTCTCCCTTTGTGCTCACGGCACCATAACAGATGTGCTTATAACTAGCACTAGAACAGAATTTATCATCGGATCCGGAACTTGTATTCAGAAACAGATTTCAGAGCTCATTTCAGATTTTTCCTGACACAGAAAGGATCTCACAGGATCCTGACCCATTATAACTCCTTTTTTATAGCACACAATCATATCAATTCATTTCAGAACAAATCCGGACAATTTCAGAATTCATACGAAAATCCGGCAGCATAACGGTAGTATACGGAATTTATACAAAATTTCCTAAAAACCACAAATTACCAAATTATCACAGAATGTTCACAACGACATTGCAAGACTTTTATTCTACTGCCACAACATTTTTAGACATCGTAAAAAATTACAGTCGAAAGAAAACACCGCGGAATCAAAAATACCACGTCAAAATTCTCCAGAAAATAATCAAAATGTGCACACTCGGCACCTCAGAAACATACCAAAAGTTACGCGGTAAAAACTGAACCAATCGGAAAATACAGACGAAATTCGCTAACAAAAACGAAATTCGGACAGAAAAGTCATTCAAATTGCACCGTTCTGAAAATTGAGAAAAGCGGAATGTGCCTTACCTTGCGTACAACACTTTCTCGAACAATCTCGTCGGATGAAAACGGCCCGGCGTCGCCCGAAAATCAGCTTTTCCACAAATTTCCTCGACCTTCTCTCTCCTCGAATGATTTTAGATATTTTTATAAATTTCTCTCTCTTCAAAATGAGCTGATTTCAGCTTTAAAATACTCTGATCGGCCCGGCCGATCGCACGATCGTCCTGGACGATTTGAACAAAATCCAATCGGCCTGGGACGATTTCTCAGGACGATAATTAATTTCCAGGACGATTTGCTCTCTGACTTTTGCCATACATTGATCGACCCGGGACGATCCCAGATCGGCCCGGACGATCCCTACAGGAAATCCTTCCTGTAACTTCTGGACATAATCTGGAACGGAATTTACACTAATCGTCCCGGGACAATCCAGATCAGCCCGGACGATCCTGGAGCAGATTTGATGTTACAGTTAGAGTTTGTGTTGAGAAGTTACAATCTCCTTTTACACTATAGGAAAATCTGCTATTATCTTCGAACTTTCCGGAGGCAATACATATGCCGGAAAAAGCGGCGGCCTAAACGACGATAAATACGTCGGTAACTTTACGGCGGTAGTTTCGATGAAATTTTCGTAGTTAAATTACCAGTGTTTATACTGCCGGTGGTTTCATCGATATATAAAATATTATGGTGCAAATTCTGCTAATTATTACCAGCGAAATAACCAGTGTAAATTACGCCGGCTTACTTAAACTCGATAAATATTTTCCGACGTTTTATCTTTCGGTATTAAGACCAACGGATAATCCGCCAAAAAGTTCGACGGAAAGGGCCCTATTTCGACCGTTCCATCGTCTTTCTTCTCATTTCTTTCCCTCTTCTCTGTTTGCTCCACTTGTGTCTACGAGCAGCCCCGAACGCCGCTGCGACCGGTTCCTTCATGTTCACCGCCGAGCTTGCCCACTAGAGCTATCGTTGGTTGCCTATAGTCGTCGCCTCCGTTCTGTGTGTTACCGCCTCCCCGTTCCACGCATGACCTTCCTCCGGTAAGAGAGCGTGCCTTATTGTGTGCTTTTAGCTTGAGTTATGGATGTTCTCACTAGACATTTGCAAGAGAATGAATCTTGGTATATGCTTTTTGCTTTAGTTATGGATGTTCTGACTAGACATTTGTAAGAGAATGTACATTGGTCTATGCTTTTTTGCTTTAGTTATAGATGTTCTCACTAGAAATTTGTAAGAGAATGTACCTTGGTCTATGCTTTTGATTAGAGGTATATTTTTGAATGTATATAGTATTGAAACTTTTATATGCAGGTTGTTTTGTATAAATCAATTTCATAAGCCTGAAGATTTTTTTCGTTCATGCTACAGGTTTCCAGCAAATAATCCGCCGGAAACTCCGTCGGCAATACGATACAACGAAAATGGACTATTCTTTCTGGCGCACTTTTGTGACGGAATTTTCTGCGAAAATTTCATCTGTTCCATCCGTCAACAGTAGTGCGACGGATTGGGGCAACAGATTATCCACCGGCACTTCCGGCATACAAATGGGTCGGAAATACCGGCGAATTAAATGCCGGAATTCTCTTAAGAAAGACGATGTATAAGCATCCTCTTTTTTGC
>NW_021319938.1:21942-25504 GCF_001605985.2 Dendrobium catenatum | reverse complement strand
AGTTTTTTTGTCTTTTCTTGACTTAATTTAAGCATAGCTTGGTATTTGATAAATCGAGCTAGAATAATGAAATTTAAGTATCATTCTATTTCTTATTTTTTACTTAATCGGGAAATCTGGGATACTAATCAACCATTTTGGTTGTTTTATTTTTGGTATCCCCTCCATCCCAATTGGTTTAAAATGAGTAGAGGATCTTATTTTCATTATGATAACTCTTATTTCTCAAATATTTTTTCTTGTTGGCTTTTAAATTTTGTTTTTATCTGTTGCTTAATTTTTTTTTAATAAGGCTTCCTTTCACTTTGTTTTGAAATGAACGCTTAGTAGTTTATTTCAGTTCTAGTTTGTAATAGCTTTTATCTTTTAATGCTATTTGCATCTTCTCAAAAAAAAAAAATTTGAGAAAATGACGACAAATAAATCTTGGTGACCTGCTGATAGGGTGAATCCTAAGAGAGTGGCAGGAGTCTATGAAAATGATTCTTTATCCATTTTGATTGCACAAGTTATAGCAATATTAAAGAAGTTGAGTACTTTAGCTTAAATTCAGATTCATATTTAGATTTGAAAGATAAAAATGTAATGAAAGAGAATGATATCTAATGGATTGAAAATATAAATTTGTTTGGAAAACAAAATAGTCTCTATTAAAATAGATATAATCCAAGTTGAATGAATTACTCTAATTTTAATTGATCAAATAATAATAGTGAAAATTAATGGAATTCTAGTCAAAATAACCAATGAGCAAATTACAATAATTAAAATAAAATTAATAATAATCCTAGACCAACTTATCCTCCTAGATTTAATCAAGAAAATCAATATGAAACGTGAAATACACCACCGATAAATGTGATTGTGCAATTGAAAAATCAAGTACAAAACCAAGCCGCTTCAATTAAAACCTGGAAACTCAATAAATTATGTCAGCTTGAAGTTTCTGTAAGTAGTAGGCACATAGAATCCTTGTCTAGTAACACTGAAGTTAATCCTAAGGAGAAGGAAGCAGATACCATGAGACCCAATTGAAGAGTAATAATCATCCATCTTAGCCAAATTAAAAGGATGGGAAAGTCTGTCTGAAGACTATAAACTTAGCACTGCTTCTAGGAAGTAACCAATGTATGTTTTATGCTAGTACCAGTTATGTCATGAATGTTATGTCATATTTTATGTTCAACAAAAATTTTTTACACATTTTATCATTCTTATGAAAGCATGAGGATGTATTGTTTGTTTATGTGTTTTATTTACATATTAACAAATTCTAGTCATGCTTAAATTATTATTGTCCTCCAATTACTTTTATATTTTGATTCTTTAATTAACCCTTATAAAAATTATAATTAAAAATTATGTAACATTAGGATAACAATAACACCCTAAATCTTAATTTGTATAAACTTTGTTTATACTTTATAGGTTAGAAAAGCTAATACTTAACTCAATCAACCGTTTGACCTATTATCATAATTTGAATTTATAAGCTATATCTTTATAAAACTAATTTTTTAAATTGTAAGATGAATAATTAGTATTAAAAATTAGATATGAGCATATTAAAATTTGAAATCATATCTAACCTGAAGATAAAATTAGTAATCTTATCAAGTCCTTACATTAAAATTATTAATATTGTATGAAGGTCTAAAACTGAAGTTGGTATTCAATTTCATTAATTATGTACTATACAAAAGAAAAAAAAATCTCTAAAATAGTTGTAAAAAAAAGAAAATAATCAAAAGAAAAAGAATAGGGGATTCAAAATATAATATCGGTGAAAGCATAAGATTAAAAATAAAATATTAAACATAAACTAAAAAGGATAAGACATAAGAGTTAATACAAGGGATAAGGAATTACTGAAAGTACAATTTTAACATTAAAACTCAATTATTCAATTCAATAATTAAAAGTTAATGATTAAATCTATAACTTATAATTTCAAATTGGGTTGTATATAGAATGATTGATAGTTTAAATATTAGTATTTTTTCATAGTAGTATATCCTTATTCATTTTCAATAATTCTATACAATTATGTGTTGTCATATATTTTAATAATTTTAGATGGTCACTTTATTTTTTGATTAATCACTTAATTAGAATTACAAAATTTATTTGCTTGAAAATAAGAAAGAGTTTTAGTTTGGGAGAATTTGATGAATATAAATATTGTTATATTTTATATATTAAATTGTCAGTAAAACCATATTGTTTTAATTACGTTGTGTGAGAAAAATATAAGAAAGGCATGAAATTCAAAGTATCATATAGCGCCGCGATGTCGGAAACTATATCGTACGGCCCCATCATTGACACCGCCAAAATGCCCAATATGGACATGTCGGTGCCCAATCACTGTTTGACAGTGCCGCAACAATAGAGGAGTTAGAGCTGCAAAGCCCAATCTCTATCTGCACAATACCGTGGAGCCAATTTCGAGTGCCGCCGAGCCAAGGTGAGTTCTACGTGGATGCTATAGCGCTCAACTAGCAGCAATACCGCAATGCTACAGTTTTAACCGACTAGGATACGATCTGTTAGTGAAGCGATGCATTGATTTAATAAATGATGTGGTTACTTTACAATCAGTTTGAATTTAACTCAATCAGCCATGATGATTTGGAAGAGTCTAGACGATTAGAAGGTTACTTTGTTTAGATAGTCCAAGATTATAGGATATCATAATGTACGATTAGTTCAAGTCATCGAATATCATCCAAACCATCACCCTGGATGGATGTCTACATGATGGAAGAATAACTAGATCATCCAGGATGATCTAACTTTGTCCGAGCTGATTAATATAAAAAGAAAAATATCATCCAGAATATCGCCCTGAATGGATCTCTAGAAGATGAAAAAATAACTTGATCATCCATGTCGATCTGTCGATTATCCTGGATGATTAGTTCTGTTTAGTATATATCGTCCAGAGTATCTCCCTGAATGGAACTAGGCTGATTTTATATCATCTAGGAAAAACTAAGGTTTGTTAACTAATCGTCCAGGTCTATCCTGCGATCGACTAGGATGATATGATCAAGCAATCAAACCTTTATTGCTTTTCATAGTTACCAGATTAATTTAGGTATAATTGCACTACATCGTACAGGACGATGTCCTGGATGATGTCCAAAAATAAAACATACCTAAATAAATTTGGCGGCTAATTCTTTCTGATTTGAGCCTATCATCCCGGGCGATGCTAATATCATCCAACATGATTTGCTTAATTACGATTTCCTTAATTATGATGCCTTAATTGGAATTTTTGTTTTAATTGATCATCCAGGATGATTTTTGGATCTTTCCGGATCATAAGATTAAAATAGAAAACATTAATAATAAGACATAATTTTTCCCCCAAGTGTGTATGTGCAAGGTTACTTAGCATCAGGACCCACAATGTTACAATGGACTGAAGAAAAGGTAAAATACACTTTATGCACATTACAAGCTGACTCGATCCTAATCTACCCAATCTTTAACTGATTCGATTTTCAATTTGATCTTGTGAACCTGAAACGTTAGTAGGCAAGGTTGTCGTAGA
>NW_021319938.1:18591-21842 GCF_001605985.2 Dendrobium catenatum | reverse complement strand
GAGCACTTACCATGGATGAAGAATGACAATCAAAAATCAAATCTTGTTCTCATTACAAGTCATCATTATAATGGCATGAATCATATTCATTTAATTAAAATAATACATAAAAAAACTATTCTTGTAATAAAATGCATGCATTACATTATGTAACAAACTCTCCATCAAAGGGGGATTTAAAAAACAAATTACAATCCAAGCTAATGGTTGCCACAAAGTATCCCTAATATGGGATATTTTGCTTAGGCTTTACTCCTATTCTTCTTTACTTTATTTCTCATTCTCTCCTCACCTATTTTAACTAACAAGTTCCCCTTAGCTTACCAAGCAAATCTGTTAGTAGGGTCTAATATCATCCACCAGATAAATATGAATCCAACAGAGGGAGTTATGGGATTCTATATTTCACCAAAGTCAAGCTATGATTTAGTAACAATCTCCAAGAGCTTGAGGAGTATATTTGGGCTTGCTTGAGAAGTTGAATCACTATAAATATATGTTTTTTGTTTGTTCTTTCTTGCTAATAAGCTAAAACTTACATAGAATTTACTTTATAATTTAAATTTCTACTTCTTTTATTACTTGACTTTTTATACAAATTGATATCAAAATAATGCTTTAATATAATTCTTATTGTATAAAGATATAACTTTTCATCAAGAAGAAAATTTTGAGTCAACTTATCTAGTTACAGTATAATAAAATTTCTACGTATAATATATTGATGTCTTATTTTGAATTAAAAAAATTTACCCAAGTACTTACACTAAATATGAATGTATTATAATGCTTTAGTTTGGAAAGCATTCTTAACGATATGATTATTTTTGAATACGATAAAGTCTGTAAAGCATTCTTAACGATATGATAAAGTCTGTAAAGTTAGCTCAATCAAGAAAGAATTGTCGAATCATTGGACACATACCTCATATGGTAATAAGTCCATATGTATTGCACATGATTCTTTGTCAAATGGACCGATGCCACATCATTGGTGCAGACTTGGAATTAAGGCCACAATGATGGAATCTAAGCAGCAAAGAGAACAAATAATTAATCAACAAATAAAATATGATAAAATAATTTGAACAAGTAAAACAAAGGATAAAGAAAGAATACTAGTTGCAGTGAAAAAAAAAAAGACATATCAAGAAACAAAGTGAGCATGTTTCGATAAGTTTATACTCTTAAAAAACAAAATTTAAACACAAGCCACATGAAATTTTAATTATGTGATCCAATAAAAACACTTTCTAAACAAAAAAATATGACACTTCTTATTTTGATTGACCCATCTAAAAAGTGCACAACCAAAGATTTTTTATATAGTTATTTTGGGATTGTAGCAATATTGTTTAATAAATGATATATAGCATTAAAAGTTGAGGAAAAATGCTTATTATGTCCAACACACTTTGCTTTGCTTTACTAGTAAGTGTGCATGCAAAAGCAAGATAAATATTAATGCTAAACAGCCACTGTCACTCATATTAGAAAAAATAGAGCTATCCACCCAAAAAGTTTAAAAGGGCTAAAAAGTTAGCATATAAAATGACATTAGAAATGATTATTAATAGACTATCAAAAAAACATGCATATAAGGAATTCTTTTTCTTCATAGCTTTTATTTTACGTATACAAAATCTACATAAAAGAATGACTCTTAATAAAATGGAGGCTATTTTTCTATTGACCAATAGTGCTAGTTATGCGGGTTTTGATTTTGATAATGTGAATTTATGTTGCATACTATATATAATAATATTATTAATATAAGAATGAAAAATACAAAAACTTTTAAAGTACAAGAAAACTAAGCAAAAATAATTAAAATTTTCACCACTAGTACTTAATTAGAAAAATATAAACCTTCATAGCCAAGTTATAACACAAATGCCCCACGATTGCATAGCCTCAAACATTACTATAACTGACCTATGCCGTGTTATATGACTAAACCATCTAAGGCGACTCTCTCTAATCATATTTTCCATTGAAGCTACTCCAACATTTTCACATATATGCTCATTTTGTATCCTGTCTCTAAGAGTAAAGCCACTCATACACCTGGGCATCCTCATCTTTACAGCACTTAACATTATGCTTATCTTTTAATGGCCACCATTATGGTCATAAACCATTGCAGATCTAATCACCATCTTATAGAAATTTCAAGAGTTCTTTATTAAAAAAATAACATATTCATTGATGTCAATTATTAGTTCTAGATTGTTGCTAATAGTCTAATCATGGATATTTTGATTAGTAAAATTAATTCTCAACTAGGATACCACAACCTACTTTACATGACTCACACAAGAGGAATCAAAAAATAATTTTTTTATGAGTTATGATAATGAATCTTCAATTCACCACTTAAAAAAAGTATTTTGGGATTATACTTGTTACTTGATGAGGATAAATAATTTGTGTCACATGAATCAATCAAAACTGTCAAACTTTCATAACTTCAATAAAAAAATCTAAGCTATTTGCATGCTTATTGAGTTATTGAACCAACAACATTTTGACATAGTAACAAAAAACCAAGAAAACCAAATAAGAATCAAGCAAGAGAATCAATTGATACCTATCCAAAAGAAAAGAAATTTAATATTTGCTGCGTATTAGGACACAATAATAAGACAACAATACATGGAAACACTTATTCATAAGTAAAACAAATCAATATCTACATGAGATTTAGTTTTCCTTTATTCACTCCTTGAAATGAAAATATGCCAAATTAGACAAACTTGGCAGAAAAAAAATATAATTGCAAAAGTGATGCAAAGACCTGATTAATCTCCTTACCATACATATGTTTCTGAGAAGTTTCAAGTGTTATATAGGTATTACTTCCTTGACAACATCTACACCGCATTTACTCACAAGCATCTTAATAAGATATTTAATCTGAAAAAAATAATAAATTCATGTGGATGGATTTAGAAGAAAAAAGTTAATAATATAGAAACACTAACAAATTATGCAAAATGGTTTGCACAAATAAGTTCAAGATCTCAGTTAAAACTCTTCAATGTGAATGAAGGAGAGTTCACAGAGTGAATCCTAAATAGAAGAGTGATGATGAACAAAAAATATAAATCAACGGCATGTTACATAAGTTTTTCATTTCTTTGTTTTGCTTTCACTCTTTTGACTATATATATTACACATCACGGATATCATTTGAGTTAAATAAAATAAACTTAACTTCATTCAATTGCATGGTGTAAAATGAGGTCTTA
>NW_021319938.1:13172-18491 GCF_001605985.2 Dendrobium catenatum | reverse complement strand
ATTTGTGATCCATTTGTTTTATCCCACTACAAATCATTTCTAGTGGTAAGCTACCATGTTTTTTCATGGTCAACAAAGACCATATGTTAGGTTCTTGCATTGACTCAACTCATTAAAGGATATTTTAATAGATAGTTGAAGCATTAAAAATAGCCCTTGAGACTGAGCTTCTACTGAACATCAACTTCAAGAATGTTCATAACTCATCATCGCATGCAATGTTGTAGTTTTTTTTATTAATTTAAAAAATTAATAGCATCGCTTCAACATTCTACTTTAGAAACACATCAAATAAATAAGAAGAAGATAAATTGCAATATGAAGCAATATAAGTAGAGGAATAACAGAGCAATCAATGATGAAGTTGACTTTTTTTTTAGAGAAGCAAGAAGCTCAATTAAAGAAAAGTAAATAAAAGGATTACAGACTATCCAAGAGAAGCATCCTATTCCTCCTTTAAAATTTTAACAAAAGGAGGAATCTTATCCAAAGAAATGTCTTCCCAAATAAAAGAGCTAAAGATAGCATAGTTAGCACATAGATCAACTAACTTATTATTTTTTCTATTTATACAATTAAAAATGACATTATTGAAAGTATTTAGAAAAGAATTGTACCGATTTCTCTCCTTCTCTTTTTAAGATATCCTGATGAAATTTGATGATATTGTAGTTGTCCCCTTCAATGATGATTCCTTTGAAATCATACATCCAATCTTTGACAACGTCTCCAATAGATTTTATAAATAAGAGTTCTAAATGTGACATGTCCCAATGAATACATTCCTTGACAAATCCCAGTAAAAAACTTCCCTTGTTGTCAAGGAAAACTCCACCAATTCTTGCTTTATATGAAGGTAGAAGAGATGCATCTACATTGACTTTGATCCAATCGGGTGGAGGAGGATGCCAACTATTTTCCGACAGCACTTGCTGATTGACATCCAAGCTACCCAAGACATTTATAAGAGATTTTACAAAATTTACAGCATAATTAATAACACCGGCTGCTATATTCAATGAATTCACCTCTATACCTTTATGGATCCATTCATTCCTAGCTTTCCGTGAAAGAAAAACTATGTTGCAATATAGATTTGTTATCCAGGAATTCTGGGAACTCAACCATGTACAATAACTATTGAAGGAAACAAAATCTGGAATTTGAAATCCCCATTTGTTTACAACTTTAACAGCCTCCTTCAATTTTCTGCATTTGACAGCAACATGATCAACATCCTCTATTTCATCACAACCTCTTAGATATCTATCGTAATTTTGCAATCTTCTATATGTTAAAAACTGGTTAGAAGGGGTGGCTTTATGGAACAACCTCCACAAAAAATTTTCAGTTCTCGGGTGTACTGCAACTTATGAGATAAAACTCTTAACTTTTGAAAAAGCGTTGCTTTAATGATTTACAAATGTTGGCCATCTATTAAGGCTTTTGTCCATAATCTAGCTATCTTCATAAACATCAATTAATTTTTCCGTTTGCTATATTCCATCTGATTATTGGTTCTAGAAGTCTGGCACCATCACGGATCAGCCTCCAGGCTGGTGAACTCGTTGATTTTGAACATACATCATCATAAGGAGAACCATATTTTGAATATAATTTTTTGTGTCTGATAGAATTTGATTTTTGAATGTAATTCCAAGCTAGTTTGGCCCTTAAAGGACCTACTTTATTTGAGCTAGCAGGAAGACTTCTACCACCGCAGGAAATCAGTTTGCATATTGTCTCCCTTTTTACATAATGAATGCCATGGTTTCCACCATTTTTACTTCAGATAAAGCCTCTACAAAGCTTATCTATCTCATCAAATATACCTTTAGGTACCCATGATAAGGTAGAATGAAAATTAGGGAAGGTGAGCAAAACAGATTTTACTAAAGTGATTCATCCCGCTAGGGATAACACTTTACTTCCCCAAATATTCAACATCCTTAATGCTTTATCAATGATGAATTTGAAATATGATTTGATTACTTTCCTCATTGCTAATTTGATTCCCAAATATTGCATTTCTTTGACTGTCTTGAATCCCATGATTTTTGTAATGGCCTTCTTCCTTCTTCTTGTAATTGAATTCCCAAATAAAATACAGGATTTGCTATTATTGATCCTTTGCCCAGTCCAATCATAAAAATTCTTCAAAATGGTCTTCACGTCTTTAACCGCCTTTAAACTTGCTTCTGAACAAAATGTCCACATCGTTTGCATATATAGAAAATACGATATTCTATGCCCACTAGGATTCATCCGAATCCCTATATTATTATTACTTTGAGAAAAAGCATTCATTATAAGTTGTGAGCATAGAATGAACAGAAATGGTAATAGAGGCAACCTTGACGAAATCCACTAGAAGCATTGATCTAATCAGTGAGATTCCCAATTGTCATCAAAGCTAAGGATGGTTCTAAAACACATTCCAATATCAATTTGGAAAATTTCATAGGGAATTCGAAGTAATGAAGAGCTTTCCCCAAAGTAGACCTCCCCATAGAGTCATATGCTTGTCCATGTCTATCTTGAAAGAAACTAGCCCTTTATTGGTTTTTGAAAACTGAAGCATGTGCATAACTTCCTAAGCTACAAGAGCATGATCAAACAACAATCTTCCTTTCACAAAAGCCGCTTGTTCTTTAGAAACCAATTTGTGAATGATAGGAGACATTCTAATTAAAAGGACCTTAGCCGCCACTTTATAGCCCGAGTTGCACAAGCTAATAGGTCTATAGTTGGAAGGGGAAAACGGATTATTCACCTTAGGAATTAGAACTATAATTGTCTCTTTCCATTCTTTGCACATTTTCCCTTGAACAAAGAAAATTGCTGATTGCATTCCAGAAATGTTCCTTGATAGTGGGCCAATAAGCTTTTATGAAAGTGTAAGTAATTCCATCCTTTCCCGGTGAAATACTACCTCCTGCTTCCTTGATCACTATCTCCACCTCCTCCATGGAGAAGTCCTTGTTTAGCATATGCAGATCATCTTCACTCAAGAGATAATTAGATTCTGGCCATCCAGTTAAAGAACAACTTCTAGCCCTCCACTTGTCTTTGAAAAACCTGAATATAGCTTCTTCAATAAGCTGTTGATCCTCCACAATAATACCTTCCTCATTTTTTATTTTGTTGATGAAATTAGAGTTCTTCCTAGCACTAACAAAAGATTAAAAGAATCTAGAGTTCCTATCTCCTTCTTCAAGTCATTTGATCTTTGCACTTTGCCTCCACCACATGTTCAAACAAGCCAAAGTGGAATTTAATTCATTAACTTTGATCTTAAGGACCCAACTGTCTTCTTGCGAGAGCCCTCCTTCATCTGCTTCTTTTATAACATCAAACTATCTCCTTTTAATTCTTCACTAGCAAGATTTAAGTTTTTGAATTTGGCTTTGCTCCAATAGAAAAGACTCCTCAATGCTCTTTTCAATTTACTATTAAGAATTTGTGAAGGTTCTCCAAAAGCTTTGTTCTTCCAAGCTTTTTCCGCCACCAATTTGGAAGCTAGTATAGAAGCCCAAACTTCTTCAAATTTTATGATTATCTTAACACAAGGATTGAATTTCAGTAAGTTTAATAAAATCTGGCAGTGATCAGATGCAATCCGGGCCAAGTGTCTCACAACCATTTGATGATCTGATTTAAAGGCAGCTGAATTATAAAGCATTTATCAAGTCTCTCCAGGATCCTCTTAGCACCTATTTTATTATTACACCAAGTGAACCTTGGTCCAACCCAACTACCTCATTTAAGTTGTTACAGGACAAGAAGGATTGCATCTCTTTTGGTCCTTGGGAGAAGGAAAATCTTCTACCTCCTTTTCTATCTTCCCTATTAAGTAAGCAATTGAAGTCACCCCCTATTACCAATGGCAACCCTGTATCAGAGTATAATTCCAGTTTCTCCCACAAGAATCTTCTTCTATAACATCTTTATTGCCATAGATTGTAGCAAGTCACAATTTTCCTTTATTGGGAACATCAAGTTCACCAATAACCAATTGAGAAGAAAAATCCAAAACACTGAAAGATTCATAGTTATATGTCCATAGCACCAAGGTCCCTCCCAACAAGCCTACTAAAGGAACTTGAAAAAACTTCCAGTCCATACCAATCAAAGTATCTACTTCAATTCTTTTAATATAAGATAATTTGGTTTCAATCAAACCTACAGAAAATACCCCATGATCTTTTACTATCTCTTTGAGATATAGAGAAGCTCTTTTCTTTTTAGCTCATCTACAATTCCAAAAGATAACTGAAGACATCATTGTACAAGAGGGGACAAAGTCCCCAACTTGTCTTTTTGATTTGCATTCTTTATTCTACTTTTTGTTACCATATTGATAGGACCCAATCCCTTTAGCTGTTTTGTGCCTTTCTTCTTGACATTGGATGAATCACCTTCTAAGTTTCCCAACTCCACCTCCGACATTACTTGATCTTCTTTACTCAAAATATTCTCATCAACATTGCAGATTATAGATATTCCAGCAACATTCATCTTAGCAACATTATTTGTACTTATTATTTCTCCTTCTTCCACCATTTGATTTAGAGCATCAAATTTGTTAAGAATAGTAAGGGAAATACCTAGGTCAACATTCAAAACTCTCTTCTATTCCCGATTTATGTTTTCATTGCTGGATTGCTTCAAAGAAGTAGTCTCTGTTCCAGCTTCTGGGATAACAGAATGGACTTCAGGAATTGTAATTTCAGAAACTTTCAGAACTATTGGATTTTCCACACATTCTTCTTGGTAGTTTCCTTCTTCATTGATCTTGTCCAGACTTTGTTTAAATTTTTGTTTTTGATTCTACCCTTTCCATATCTCACATGGACCTAAGAATTATATTCTTCAGCCATTCCTCCTTCCAGTACTCTTCCAGTATCTTTATTAGATCCTATGTTTAGATCCTTTGTTAACATAGTTAGCATTGTTAACATGATTGTTTGCTTCTTTAGTTCCTTGTGAAGAATTTGAACATTTCTACACACAGACCTTTTCCAAATGCCCTATCCTTCCACATTTGAAATAGAAATTTGATATCTTCTCTTATTCAATTTTTTTGAAAGACTTTCCCTTGGCTTCCCTCCACCTAAACACCCAAGGGCAATTTTTAATCAAGTTTGACCCATACACAAACTCTGGCAAATTCTCTCCTTACCCACTAGAACATATTCCTGTCAATTAGGAATGGTATTCTTATCATTGAAGCAATTCTACATACATTGATCTCATCCCACCATTGCAATGGGGGATTGGGCCTTTGTGGGCTCCGAAAATTCGGCCTCGGCCTCCACT
>NW_021319938.1:0-13072 GCF_001605985.2 Dendrobium catenatum | reverse complement strand
CTATAGTATTAATATTTAACTTATTTAACATAAAATGCATAAAAAATAACCCTTACCTAACCAAATCCAGCGACAAACCAACGGAGCACGGGAGTAGCGACCTGTGCAAAATGCCGAAGAAGGAGAGAAATGGATCCGGAAAGGAAAGGTAAAGCATGTCATTTAATTAAGAATAAGTCTCCGGATGAACGGACGACTTATAAGTCGCCCGTTTAACGAGCGACTTAAACTCAAGTCTCTGATTGTCACATTAGCTGCCACGTCATCCTCTAGATTGCACCTAAGTCGCCTTTCAAACGTGCGACTTTGTCTAGTCTTAAATTCTTTCATCACCATGCTTAATCTTATAATTAAATTGTTAATTGTGCTTAGTTTAAAAATTTACCCTATTTTATAAGATGTCCATTGTTATGTTAATGAATTTCTAAGCAATTACACACAGGTGGGCATGTAGAGTTTTGGGGTTATTGTGTTTGTGCTTCTAAATGGATGTCCTCTTTTGTGTGGTGAAAATAATGTTCAAGTATTTCAAGTCATAACTAGTATATATTCCTCTTATGATTAATTTTTATAATTTTTATTTATGAGGATCAACTTGATATTTTTTAGCTGTAAAGGAATAGAAAAGACAACATATCATTCCCTTTCTAAGCTTATTGTCCCTAGATTTCATTTTGATTCGATTAATATATGCGAAAGAGCTTCTAGGTAAGAATCGAGGTTCGTAGTATTAAACGAATTGCAAAATTTCAATAAAAATGTTTGACTTATGTTTATGAAAGTTTCTAATATTATAATATTCAACTTATATTTTAATGAATTCTATAAGCTCAAAATTTTAAAATAACTAAGAAAAATATCCAAAAGTTTACTATTACTGGGAGATATGAGGCATATAAAACCTAATTTTTATAATAGTTAAGATTCAAAAAATAACTTGGATAACATTCTTGTTATATCATCTTTTAATTAGGTTGAACTATTAAGGGACTAGTTTATGCATTCAATTGTAGTTCAAAGTCTTGTTAGTAATTGAAGAGACATTCTTCCTTCTTTTAGGTGTTCTTTTAGAATTGTAAAAAACATGAAAAGTTATTAAATAAGTAATGACCATCTTCCTGCTCACATGATATTCTATAAGAATCTAATTATTGTTTAAAATATTTCTTATTTTTGTGTTAAAATATTATTTTTATCATTTTTAGGTTCTAATTTCAATTGTCTGGTGCAAAGAGATTATGAATGATTAACATTTTTGGCATGAGCAACATTGCTATGTTATAGCACATTAACAAAAGAAGGAAGATTGGCTCAGGGGGTATTCTAGTTTCTCAAGGTGAAACTTGCTAATAAATGTTGTTTAGAAGCTTGGTGGGGATAACGAGAGAGCACATTACCCATTTGAGTATCTGACAAATCCACAATGAAAGCATAATTGTGAAATCCCACCACATTGAACTTTATGGAAATTTTATTCTTGTCACAATAAAAGCATAATTGTGAAATCCCACCACATTTCCATTACCCAAACGCTAGCTTGTAGCTTGTTAACTAGATTAACTTGGTCACAAGCTTTAGAATAAGTACTCTTAGCCACATTCTAGTTGGGCATTAACCCAAAACAGTTTTCTAATGTATAAGTGTTTCTTGCTAAATTTGGGCTAAATATTTGGTTGGCGAGTCAAGCTCAAATTAGGCATGACTCGACTTTAACTTGACTCGTTTACACATCTAATTTTAAATGTACCAAAATTTTATACTTCATTTAAAACCTATTCATTTTACTTTGCACTTTTTATAGGCAACCAAACATCCCCTTAGTAAATTCTATAAATTATATTTTATTTAATCCCCAGGTTATTAAAACCTAAATATTGTTTGGCATAATAGAGATTAAATTCGATTACTTCTTGATGTACTATTTAGTTATGTATTTTTGGATTTAACAAATGTTAGATTGAATAAGAATTTAGTAAAAATTATTAATGATGAAATTATTATATATTATAATATTATAATGAAATTAATTAAACCTTATCTAAATATGCTTATTATATACAATTAGTATTTATGATTAAATTAATTAATAATATGATTTTAAGTTAATATTTTAAATTAATTAATATTATAATTTATATTTAATCATTAAATATTAATTATTAATATTACTAATCTAACAACAAAATAAAAAAATCTTATTGCTAATATCTATTAATTATCACTTTATAACTAATCTCATAGAAATCTGGTAATCAAAATACATAATTTTTAGTTAGAGCTAATATTTATTAATTAATATTAATATTAATTAGCACAACATATGCTATATAATTTCTCTATAACGGCTAGAAAATCTTCGTCTACCAATTCTCAACTTAATTCTAGAATTTTTTAGGCTTCGCTCTTCCACAAAATCTTCCTCTTCCAGTTCGCTAGCGATAGATTCAAATACCTAGAGAAAGTTTTTTACTAGTACCCCCCCCAATCGCTAAACCAAAGCTTCTATGCCCTTAGATGAAGTTATCCAGCTGGATCATAAGCCACATTTGTATCACAAAGGTAACGATCTTCCCCATTCACTTGCTTTGATTGTTGGTGCTGAAGACGATATTATTTTTCTTTAAAATTTCTATCTCATCTCTTGGTCATGTGCTCACCTGTTCGTTGTTGTTCCACAACGTCTGCTTTGCAAGTTTTGAAGAAGTTGCTAAATCGAAGCTTCTTCATTTCCTTGGACAAGTCTGGCTCACCGCAAAGGTAACAATCTTTCCCCCATTTTGCTAAAACAAAGCTTCTTTTTCTCCTTTGACAACGTTCTCCATCCAGATGAGAAGTCCCGATGGTAGCTCACGGCTAAAGTAACATTCTTTCCCCTTTCTCCCATAAATTTGTTGAACTATAAGATATCATTTAGGGAAAAAGCCAAAAAATGTTTGGGCAAACTATCGGATGAGATTTGGCATGAAAAACTAGAAAATGTTGGGGTGAACTATTAATGGTATTTATGGCAAAAAAGTTAAAAAAACATGAGGGATTTAGCTCAGGGTGAGATTTAAGCTATGTGGGATCACTAGTAAATAGAAGATCAATTGAAGGATCATCCACATTATATAAAGGAACTTTTGTAACTTGAAGTAAAAATGAAATTCTTGTCTCGTGCTCATAGGGTTCATTTCAAATCAAAGTTAAATATGGAAGTGAAAATTATTATATAAGTTGGACACTATCATTAAAGAGATGGACATTGATATAGCATTCCAAGAGAGTAGGTTAAGAAGGAAGCTGAATATAGCTTTTACAAGTGAAGGTATATGTGGTAGTATGTTAAGGTGGCAGCAGATGATGTTAGCATTAAATGTTGAGGCAGAAGAGGCTTATATCTTTCTTTTTATATATTGCTTCATCAACTTTTAATTTTAAATAATTTAGGGGGTGATAAGACTATTTATTAAAAAATTTGCAAATTATTTTTGAAAATATATAAATTGATAGTTGAGTGTACATGTAGAATAACACAAAGATGGTTATTTAATTGGAGTGGAAGGAAAAATGGTTGCTTTGCATGTAGGATAAGACTACTTTTTCTATAATGTTTCCTCACATTTAGATTGAATTTTTAATAAAATTTGCAATGCAAACTGTACTTCATATGATCAAAATTGATCAAAATAATGAACACAAAAGTCACCTCTAAATTTCATGTGACTAAACGAGAACAAAGAAGTTATGCTAAGTTAGAAAAAATAAAATAAAAGTAAAAAGTATCAAATTCATCTCAAACTGAAATTGAGTCCAATCATCACTTACATGATTGAATTAAAATTTTGTTGTGATATGGCTAGTTATGCCCACCTTCTAAATCATTTCAATACACTAAACATATTTGAAAGTTGTTTTGATTAAATAAGAAATAGTGTATAAGATCAATAATCTCCATTCCCCTCCATCCACTTAGAGCTAAGGCAATGCATGTATTCTTCCCTCCAAACCAAATTATTGCTGCTAAAATAAGGTGACATTGGATTTACAGACTAGCTGTAATCAAAAGTGATATTGTCATCGAGAGTGATAACTAACTATATAATTTGAACATATGAGCAATCGTTAAACATTATTATGAAGTTCTTAGAAATAGAAAAGCTATAATGTATAAAACTCATTTATGGGAACTACCTATGATATCATTCTAATAATGTTTTAACTTTCATAGATGATAAATAAGTTATGTTGATCAAATAAAATGATGATGAACAAAAAAAATGTATATGGACTAATGAGATCTCAGATGTACAAAAGAAGCATTCAATCAATGTCTATATCACTAGGTGAATCATCCAAACATTTCTAGAATGATACAATCACTTTTTAATACCTCCCATATTGTTCAAGTTGTGAGTCTTGTAACACAAGGAAATGACCTGCATGTAGAGGAGGAATTTCTTTGGGAGCACACTCACATATTTAAATGAATGTATGCAAAAAAAATAAAAAAATAATAAAAAGTATATATAATAAGTGTATTTAAAATAAGTTGTTAATAATAAATAAAAATATTTATAGTAATAAAATAATAATTATAACATTGTCCTAAAAAAATGCTTTACAAGGGTGCCAATAGAACCCCATACTTTTTGTAAATTGAGGGAGGAATTTGACTCCCCAAAAAAGTTATTGAAAAAAAATAAATTTAGGGAATTATGTGAGCGCTCTACAAGGTTGGCCATAAAAAAAACTTATGAACCATCCTAATTTCCCTACTTTTTATCCCTTGTGTTCCCAGCTTGAGCCCTAACCATCCTCAATCTTCTATTTTCCCTTGCTGACCACATCTCATTTTTCTTTTATTTTTCTTCTCTCTTTATAAATTCTACCCTCTTTTTTTGGCTAACATGTTAAAACATTGCAATGTGGTATATGTCATGTTATGTGTCTTGCATGTTTGTCGTAAATTCTTTTAAGCTATGAGAAAACTATTTTATAGTAGTTTTTTTAATTTCATTGTGTACTGAATCATCTAAATGTCCATAGATGTCTTTCTTAGCTTGGTGGACGTAAAAATTAGTTTGTAGGTGTTTGGAAAATCCATACACATCTCTGTTAATGTGGTGTACCACTTAATTTTGGTTAAGAGTCCCATGCTTCATCTATAAACGTCATTCTTGGCTTGGTGAGAAAGAAAGACATGCTTTATGGTATCCACATTGAAGGGTGATGTGTGGAGGTTGTCAATATATACTCAAAACTTACCTAAAAAATTTAATAAATTTTTTTTGAGTACGTAATGAAAATGAAAGCAATAGATTGTAAATGCAAAGTAAGGAATTAGAAATACCTATAGTTGAATAATTGGTCCCATAAAAGAGCAAAGAATAATTTAAAATGAACTTTAGTGACAAAACAATGAGTGTGAAATAAATGTCTCTTTATATTTTGTCACATGATGAACTCAAATGAAAAATGATGTGCGAGACACCCCTATCCATAGATGTGAATTCTTCTCCCCTAGGATTGCCCGATTTATTAAGTAAACAAAATAATAACTACCTAAAATCATTATGCATTTGCCGCCAAAATTTTAAGTTGACTTACATATAAGACAACAAACTTGCAAGTGAAGTTGGTGGAACTATTTAAACATCTTAATAAAAGTGAAGCTTTTAACAAACACCCCACTCATCGCTCCAAAAAAAAATTAAACTAAATAATTTTAAACAATGAACACACTTTGCAGAAAAAAAAAAGAAATCCAATCCAAACTATAGAACCTCAAGTGAGTCAATAAGATGAGGAGTACTCTTGATATTAAGATATATTTGATTAAAATAAAAAAGAAATAAATATAGAAAATTTTGAAAAATAATGAATTTTTTTAAAAAAACATGAAAACAATTCCAAATAATATTTGGAGAATTTTAAATTCATCTCACCCTCATGTTGAGCGAGCAAACCCTATTTTTTCTCTTAAAAATTATTAATAGGTAAACAAATTCTCAAAATTATGAGGGTGGGTACAAACATTAAGAAAAATATAAAGTTCTTTTTACAGATGAATTTTCCAAATGTAAAGATAGATTTATTAGGACAAAAAGAGAGTTTTACTTTTAATAGGAGATCATAGAGAAAAAGGATCATGTAGCTAACCACATGTAGTGGGATAAAAGCTTGATGTTGTTGTGGTGGTGTAGGGATAGGGTTAATAGGTCCCACATTTTAGCAAATATCTCAGTAATAAAACAATGATTTCAAATATTTTCTTTGTGCCTAACAAATTTGTTCTATAATAGGCTGGGGATTGACAATCTTGATGTAAGTCTAGTTAAAATACCATCATGTATTTTGTATAAAGCATTAAATTCTTTCTATAATGAAAAGTCAATCTAATAAGAAAATCTCCATGTTGACTTCCAAATATATTAGTGTTGTAAGGCCTAATATTTTGGCCCAATCATATACAAACATAAATGATAGGATGACATGGCTCCTGTTGGCCAATAATCACAAAATCAAATATAAAGGCTTATATATTCAAGTGAATTGGCCTTTTTCATTTTAATTTAGGGACCAACAATTCAGTCATGAGCACTAATAAAAGAAAGAGCAATTACTTATAAACATTTTTATAACATTTATAGATAAATAGTTGTAGAAAAATGAGGACTTCTTTTAAGGCTTTATTGGTTGGTAGCGTGCAATTTTTTCCCAAGAAAAGTTAAGATTGTTATTCCAAGTTATTGGCAGCCTTTGTGAGCAACAAGGACATTATCATTACTTAAAAGGGCATTGAGGTAACCAAACTTTCTTTTAAAGCTATATATGTAATAATAATAATTGCCTCGACTGTTGATTTGATCTTGTTGAGTGGACCTAAAGGGAAAATACTCTCCCCAACCTTCCCTCGTGGGGAGGGAGCGCCAAAATGCCACCAAAATTATGGGAAAAATGCTAAATTTTAAAGCAAGTATCTGTAAGTGGACGGGTCAAAGAGTAACATCAATAAGTCCCAAATTATATTTTGTAAAGTTGTTAGGAGTTCTCATAAAAATAAGGTGGCCAGAATTCTTGGATTCAAGATTGTGAAGGAGTTGCATTATCTGGGCATTAAGATCTCTTTAAGGAGATTGGGTATGGAAGATTTTTATGATCTCTTGAGCCATGTGATGGATAGATTGAATGTGTGGGGGAAGAAATATTTATCTTTGGGAGGAAGAATTACTCTCTTAAAGTCTTCATTACTATCTATGTCAATTTTGTACTTACACATTCTCTAGTTCCTAAGAAAGTTTTGAATGAGCTAGAGAAAATGTGCAGGAGATTTATATGGCACAAATCGGATGGGAGGAAAGGAATGCACTATGTTGCATAGGAAGAGATATGTAAACCAAGATGTGAAGGTGGGTTGGGGCTGCAGTCTTCTGTAATTATAGGCGGTACTCTAAGGGCAAGGTTGGCATGGAATTGTATCTAGAATTCAGATTCATTACTTCACAAAACTCTCATTGCTAAATATGGTGATGATATCATAAATGGAAATTGCAAAAAGAGTTCATCTAGTGCTTGGAAAATCATGAATGATGGAGGTAAACATCTTAAAGATATTGTCAAATGGAAGGTGGGTAGAGGTGAGAAAATTAATGTGTTAAGTGACATTTCGTTGTTGGACAAGAGTATTAATGCTTGGCCAACATTTGCTGATTGTGGAGCTTTGGAGGACATGACAGTGTAGCAACTCATTTACGAGGAAGGAAACTGGTATGAAACGAAGCTACAGAGGTTCTTTCATGAAGAACTTATTATGTTAATCAAGCAAACACATATTGATAATATTGGGACGGATGATCAGATGGAGACCGTGAGCAAATACTCGTGTAGATAAATTTCTGCATTGGCATATGATTATGTAATGAAAGGGAGATGTAAAGACGATGATGGGGGTTTCTGCATTTGGCTGAAGAAATTAAAGCTCAATAATAAAGTGGAACTTTTTTGGTGGCGTCTCAGTAAGTTTTCTATTCCTACTAACTATTTCCTTAAATTTCAAAGGCTTGCTGTTGATGATTCTTGTGCTAGAGGATGTCAAGAGGTTGAAAATTATGAACATGTTGTGGTTCATTGTAAATATCTTATTGATGTTATCTCTAAACTTAGAGATTGGGGATTTTATGTTCTTATTTTTCAATCTCTAAATTACTATTTAGAGAAACTGAGAGGGAGTTCGGTGTGGAATCCTGGCATGGCTAGAATATAATGTGCAGCAGTTTTTCTATCATGGAAGTATCGAAATATGGTGAAGCATGGGAAGGCTGCTATGTCTAGTTCTTTGGTGGCAGCAAATGCTCTTTTTTTAGCCATATTAAAATATAGTCCATATCTAGATAGCTGAGGTGCTAGTCTCCCTAGGGAGTCTTATAGATCTTGGTGCCCTCAACCACTAGATTGGATCAATATTAATGTGGATACGTCATAATTGACCACCAATCGGGCTGGTATTAGAGGGATTTTTAGAGACTGCAAAGGTAGACTTCTTCTTGCTTTTGGAAAGAATAGAGTACATTGGGATGTTGCTCAACTTGAAATGGAGGAGATTATAGCTATAAGGGAATTCATCCAAAGTTGGATGCTTGAAAGCAAAGGACTTATCATTGAGAGTGATAATATCAATGTGATTATATTCATTCAACATTCTTTGAAGAATGTAGGTTGGAAGTTGGAGAATTGGCCGATCAAGGAGCTTTTCTTCCTTAATGATTTAATTAAAATTATTTTTCATCATGTTAATAGGGAATGTAATAGAGTAGCTGATTTTTGTGCTACTTTGGCATTACATGGTTGTTTTGCTTTTGATAGTTTCTCTTTTGGCAACATTCCATCCTCTTTGATTGATTTAATCAAGGAGGAATGTTACCCTTTTATCAATTATAATTAGTCTTTGTTTCCTTTTAAATGCATATTTGCACTTTTCAAAAAAAAAAAAAAAAAGCAAGTATCAAAATCATTAGATTGGAGTCGAAGACTTAATCCAATGTTAATTTGCTCCATTAAAGCCCTCGGTCGTAGGTTTAATCTGGGTGGACAGATCGAAAGAGAAAGTTCCCTCTCTAACCTCCCCTTGTAAGATGAGGACGCTAGGAGGCTGCTAAAATTTTGCGAGGATGCTACCAAATTAGAGAGTTTCAATTAATTGAAAAAAAGTTATTAAAAAAAGACAAATTAATTGATTGATTAAAATATTAATTAACCAATTTAAAATTACACTTAAAATTAAATAACTAATTAATTAAAATTCAATCGGTTAATAAAAAAGATATAAAAAGGAATGAAATTAAATAATTGATTAATCATTTTAATTTCAATTTAAAATTTTAATTAAAATAAAGTTAGACTTTTAATTTTAAATTTTAAATTAATTATCCTAATTTTAAATTTAAATTCCTAATTAATTAAAATAAATCAAAATCTTAATTAATTGAACTAATTGATTTAAAATTAAATCTTTTAAAAAAGAATTAATTAAACTTAAATCATTTAAAATATTAATGAATTGAGCAATTAAATTTAAACTAAATTTAAACTTTAATAAAAATTTCTCTTAATTAGTTAAAATTAAGATTCAATGAATTAATCTAATTAATTAATGCAATTAATTTGAATTTTAAAAAAATACATTAAAAATGTAGAATAAGGTTCACAATAAACAACCTAAAATAACAGACGCTAACTAAAACTCAAACTGAAAAAACTAAGAAAATAGAAATTTGAAAGAAAAGCTCCAAAAGTCCTAAACTAAACCACTCAAACTCCTCGCAAGCTCCAGCTCTAAGCAAGCTCTAGCTCTTTACAAACTCTGTAGCTGCAAGCTGTAGCTTCTGTAATTGTTATCAACGGACACTCGCAAATAAGTAGATGTAAAGAATAAAACTAGTAATAGAAAGAGATTAATTGATACTAAAACAAACATATTCTAAAGTAAACAAGTACTAAAATAAAACAAATAATGGTACTAAAATAAAAGACAAGCTCTCTCTCTCTCTCTCTCTCTCTCTCTCTCTCTCTCTCTCTCTCTCTCTCTCTCTCTCTCTGTCACACACACATTTTCTTCCTCCCTCTCTTTCTACTCTCACTCACTCTCTCACTCTTTATTCCTATGTCCATCTATCCTGTTCCCCTCTCTCTCTCTCTCTCTCTATCTATCTATCCATCTCTATCTATCTATCCATCTATCTATCACATTCTCTTCCTCCCTCTTTTTCTACTCACTCACTCTCTCACTCTTTCTTCCCCTCTCTCTCTCTCTTATATTCTCATCCTCCCTCTCTTTATACTCATTCAATCTCTCACTCTTTCTTCCGTTCTCCATCTATCTTATTCCCCCTCCATCTCTCTCTCTCTCCTTCTCTCCATCTCTCCCTCTCTCTCTCTCTCCTTCTCTCTCTATCTCTCTCTCTATATATATTAAACTAAAATAAAAGACAAGCTATTGATGAAGGAAAGCTATGAGCACTATTTCAAGCAAAACCATGGTATACTATTCAAAACTAGGATAGAAGGCACTAGTGTTGGGTAGTAGGGTGTGTAACTACTCTAAAGCTAGTCTAATAGGAAACTAATAGCTAAAGTAGGGTAAATCCCAGTTAAATTAATGCACACAACCTTCGAAAGATATTTATGAACCCTCCCAAGGGGAGTAAAAAATCCTCCTAAGTGGAGTAATCAACCTCTTAAGTGCTACAGGCCACCTTGCTTATAGGGATAGGTTGTAAGACCCACCCCAGGCTATTTCCAAGGCAAGCCGTAAGACCTACTGCTCGGGTTACTTTCAATGAAAGTTGTAAGCCTTGACCCTAACCCAAACATATGGGCTACTTCTAATAGAAGTAGTAAGACCCTGCATATGAGTTTCTTTCAATGAAAGTAGTAAGACCTAACTTTTCAAACTTATGGGCTACTTTCAATGAAAGTTGTCAGACCTAACTTCTCAAAACTCATGGGCTACTTTTATATAAAGTTTTAAGACTCGCTATACAGGCTACTTCAATAAAATCCCTGAGTCTTAACCCAGATCTAAACATATAGAGAACTCGTAAATAGAGTCACAAGACCTAATCGAAATCTAAACTAAAGACAACTCCTAAAAGGAGCCACAAGTCTCAATCTAAATTAAATAATTTACTTCTATCAACTTCAGTTTACTTAATTTTCTCTGAGAGGAGGCAATAAATTACTGCTAATCAGATTCCTTTGACACTACAATCAATGATTTTTAGTGTTGGTAGACTGAAACCTATGGTATATCCGTGATGGCGGAACCATTAGATCTTGATCGGATTTACCTCTATCGACCAAAACACAAATTAAAATTGTTGCACATCAAAGTATTGATTCATCCTTAATCAAGAGTTCTCTTTTACGCATTATAAGGGGTTATTAATTATGAGGCTTACGCTCTTAGGAAGTGGACCTCAGAACTAAATAAACCCTGATGCCGATCATCATGAAAAATATAGTTAATTTAAAATCCAATCTACCTCATGGAAAATGGGAGCTAAAGCTTATGAAAGTGGGGTTCGTGCAACAGCACCATATATTCCTTAGCGAATAGCAACCCCACCCTTGTTATACTACTTTAATTCCTTTACAATCTTCCACTCCAAGCTATAGTATATATTTTTTTTTTCTTTTATGATCTTCCACTCCAAGTCATATTTCACCATAATTAGGGTTGCCATCAACTTTTCATTTTATTAGCTCCTACCACACAAAATGTTGGTTTTTTATTTATTTTTTTTATTTATGATAGCATCCATTCTAACTTCATTTTTGAATAATGACCTTTCTTAATGATCATAACCATAACAAAAGAAAGCATTTCACCTAAAATTTCATGGTTTCTTTGATTCCTTAACTTTCCCTTTTATTTATCTCCCCAAGTTAACTTATCATAGAGAGAGAAGGTGTTAGTTCTAGTGAGAGAAATAAATTTCAATTTCTATTTTACAGAATTTTTGTTATCGGTGGATGTCGATGGAGGGTCGCCGACCTCTATCGGCCGGAGTAGCACAAGATAACGTTAGATCCAGTGGAGCACATTTTACTCATCAGGGACCTTCCCATGGTTCTCCTCCTGCATTTGGAGATGACAAAGTTGGCTTCGATCATAAAGCTAATTTATGGTTCAAATCTTCAGTGCCATTGAAGATTAATGAGGGAGCATTGTTGATTCCAAAGAAAGTTACTGAATATGTTGGTATGGGCAAATCAATTTTGGTGGATTCATTTGAGAAGATTCCTCTTAAAGCTAATCTAGTAAGTGAGATTCATTCCAAATCAGAGTCTACGATTATAATAAATGAACAAGGTGCAGATAAAATGCTTGTGAAATGGTTTGACATCGTGGAAGAAAATATATCAGCTGATCAACTGCAAAATCTTAAATACAAGATAGATGGAGAAATAGCTGAGGAGCAGTAGTCTGAAGTTGTTCAATAGAAGGGAGTATCTGGGAAAGACCTGGAAGAGGTTCGAAATTGTGAATCTGGAGATTTGAGAAACTGTGATTTGATTAGCAAATATTCAAAGGCTAGGCCCCAGCAAGCCGGGACTTCAGCATGGAATAGGAATTCTAACATTAGAGCCCTCAATGTGAATTATGGGGAAGGTTTTATAAAAAATGGCACAGCGGTTAAAGTGGATCTGGATAATGAACTAGAGAACTCGAGAAAGCTTCAAAAATCATTGGTAATTGAAGTATTTGGGGAGAACGGTCCTTTCCACCTAATTGGCTTGGAACTAAGAAGACAATGGTCTCAATTTGGGAAGTTTCATATGACTTTTCTTGGATGGGATGGGCACTTTGTACTTTTGAAGATAGTGGTGCATTGGAGTCTGTTTTCTCTAGTGGCCCTTGGTATGTCAATGAACACATTATAGGAATGGACAAATGGTCTCCTTCCTTTTCCTCTTCCTCATTAAAAGGGCTTATGGCTCCCATATGGATTAGAAGGCTGTTGACCCGTAAAAACAAAAAAAAAATAATAATAAAAAAAATCAAATCTCGGCGCCATACCTCGCACGTCCG
>NW_021319937.1:54915-58824 GCF_001605985.2 Dendrobium catenatum | reverse complement strand
GCACGTGCAGGGGTATTTTTGGAATAGACGCCTTCTGTCTGCTTGTACGGAGATTGCAGATCCGGTGGCGTCTTGATGTTGACTTCCCCCCTTTCTCATTCACCGGGGATGGATTCCTTTTTGGAATTTGAAGTCCATTGATTATTGCTTTGCTTTGAAAATATCTCCTTTCGAGATCTTTAATGTAATGGACTTTTTCGTACATCGGGTTGCCGTTGTACTCGAAATATTTGAAGATCTTGATCACCGTTGCTATAGGTGATATTCATACTTGTGCCCACAGTGGTTCGTCATGCCTACGATATATCCACGATTGTTATCCACAAGTTGTTTGTAGCCATTTGCAGGCGGAGGACCGTCGTATCAGCTACGAGCTCCTAGGAATATTCGTAGGAGAACCCTTACTTTTGCATTGAAACCACCTTTCACCAATCTCAGGTGGTATTTGTTGGGATTGCACTTGTTTGAAAGAACGGATCTTTGATTGTTGGTCTCCCGTATTGCCTTCTCAATCAACAGGCATTTGTAGAAACTGTCGTAGGAGATTTCAACAGTATATATAAAAGGGAAACCCGTGAAGTTTTATTTAGACTCGGGTTCATCAAGTCTACAACCCCCACCTAATGCTGTATGGCACGGGCTCAAGTGCGAGTTCAGTTTCTTTGTTCGAATCAAATGTAAGGTTGAATCCCTTCTTGTTCTTGACGGCTCAGTTTCTTATATCATTCATGTGGAGTTTAGAACCCAATTTGAGCTTAACATACAAGTTCACTTGCAAGTTGATTGGCTTCGGTAGTAAGATCTTCGTCATTTGATTCAAAATTTAAGACTTCTGTAAGTTTGTTCGTTGTTTTGCTTTGTTCCAGTGTAAATTCTTGTTCAAGTCTAAATCAATATCTTTGCTTGATGTTCTAGTTTTGTTCAATCCCCTGCCAGGTCCAAGTCTTCAAGTTCAAGTTGATTTTCATTCACATCCTTGCTCGTGTGCAGTCCAATTTTCATGTTCTTTCAATTCGAATTTGAATTAAGTCTTTTAATTAGTGTCTTTTGGAGTTCAACAGGTCTAGGTACGATCTCATTTTTGTCCATTGGATGTGCAAATTCAAGTCCAAGTTATGGTCCGTCTTCACCTGAAATTTCTGCAGCGTCCCGGCGTCTCCCCCGTTTTAGGGGAAAACTACGAGAAAATTGGGCCTTTCCCACCGCGCAATTAAAGGCGGATGGTAGGTTGTCCTCTTGCGAGGAGACGCGGCGTTGATATTTCTTCCCACACGCGCAATAAAGGCGTGTATGGGGCTCTGACCGGTACCTGCTTTTAAAAAGATAATTTTGCTTTCCCCCGCTCGGGGTACTTATGATGTGACTCCGCCTCGCCGTAGGTGCCGCACCGGGGTCCCTCCCACCACGCCGCAATAAAGGGTGTATAGGCGGTTTTCTGGTGCGCAGAACACCGAAGTAGAGTTTTAGGCGATTTGCTCGCTTTCGTCGTAAGCATTCAGACTGGCGTCCCATCCTATCATTGCGCTAATAAGGTCATACTATAGGAGTTTCCGGTCTGCTGCAAACAACGATGCGAGAATCTTGAGTTTAGAGAGTTCGTACCTTCGCGGGCTTCGATGGCGGCCGGTTAAAGATGCACAGTTTGCTTTCCCCCCTCTCGGGCGGTACTTATGAGTGACCCCGCTCCTCGCCTGTTAGGTGCCGCACCGGGGTCCCTTCCCACATCGCGCAATAAAGGCGTTGTATAGGCGGTTTTCCAGTGCCGCACGACCACCGGAGTAGAGTTTAGGCGATTCCCGCCTCGTCGTAGACGTCAGACGAGGTCCCTTTCCCACACGCGCAATAAAGGCGTGTTAGGCGTTTTCCGCGTTCCAGCCTCATTACAACGACGCTAGAATCTTGAGTTTAAGAGGTCGTTACCTTCGCGGGTCTTGGCGGTGGCGGAGGCTTGTGGACCGAGGCAAGGGAGGAGGCACATTATTAATTTGAGTATTAGTTAACCAAAATTAATTAAGTAATTATTCTTAATTAATTATTTTATAAAATAATTATAATTAATTGAAAAATATTAATTAAAATTGCATTAAAATTATTAAAATGTAAGTTATATTAATTCTATTAAATAGAATTAATACTAACTTATTAATTAATTAATAAAAATTAATTGATAATTAGTTTTATAAATATAACTAATTAATAATAATTATTATAATTAATTTTAATTAATTAACATAATTAAGTTAAAATCATATTATAATTATTTTAATATTAAAATCCTATTCACGGGATTTGGCTAAAGAAGGCGTGAGGGGTGGAATTACCCTCACGGTTAGGCGTGCTCCCGTCTGGCCTCGATCCAACTGATAGGGAATGTCGTCGAGGAGCGGGTCGCCGGGAGGCAGGAGCGGGTCAGAGGAGACGCCGGTTTGGACAAGCAGTATTGGAGATCTTACCTCTTCTCTCTTTCTTTCTCTCTTTCTCTCTCTTCTCTCTCTCTCTCTCTCTCTCTCTCTCGTTGCGGATTGAAAGAGGTCTGGAGGAGGTTGCAGTTGGTTCGCCGTCACTGGGAGGTGGCGGAGAGATTGGGAGAGGAAGAAGAGTAGCGACTAGAGTCGTGGAGTAGCGCGAGAGAGTTTCGTGCGAGAGGAGGTCGGACGTCTAGAGTGGCGGTTGCGCGAGAAGCGAGATCGTGTCGGATCGGAAGAGGGAGTAGCGACGGTAGCAGGTAGTGGAGTCGGAGAGCTATGGGATCAGTGTGGAAGTGTCGAGCATCCCCCTCGCATTTAACGGACGATTTTGGGCGCTCGATCGAGCGCGAGCTCGCGGGAGTTTGAAGGATTTCCGGGAAAATGACGCCAACGGCGCCGAGCTTACAGGTTCAGCGGGATTCCTTGCTTGATTTTCGGGATTTTCAGTCGGGATTTCGGGCAGATATCGTGGATCCAACGGCTTACAGGTTAGCTGATTTTTTTGTTCTTTGGATAAACATTATTGAGGGTAACAAAAATCGCTTTGGATTCTGCATAACTGACTAACCATGCTCAGCAAGATGCTATGTTCTGATTAGTGTGGAGGGTAGATTAATTTCCCTACAAGTCTCTGGGTAGGCCCTTATCTAATCTGTCTTCTTTAGCTTCTCCCAATTAAAGATTTTGTTCTACTAGTTGTTGGTGCTGCTTACAGGCAAGTTACCTGTTTCTCTTAGAGATCTTTGATGGTATTTCTATTGTGAATAAAGATTCCTTTGCTTGGAGTGAGCTACTTCATTCTGAGGAAATATTTTAGTCTACAAGTTCTTTGATGTCAAAATCCTTTAGTAAGATTTTTCCTAAACTGGCTTTCTACTCTTCACTACTTCCACGTCAAAGTAATGTGGGATCAATCAACACTTAATTAATATGTGACTCCCCTTGAGTTCTGAGTGTTTGAAGAATAGTGTATGATCCCTTGACTCTGTCGATACCCATTCAGGAGCATGAATTTAGAAATTCTTCTCGAACCAGGCCTTGTTGATTGTTTGAGCTCATATAGAGCTTTTTTTCAGTTTGCACACTTTTTTACCTTCAGATTTTTTCTTTAAAGCCTGGTGGTATTTCCATTTAATTATCTCTTCTTCTAAGTCCTCATGCAGCGAATGCATTTTTTTACATCCAGTTATTCCAGTGTGCCAATTGTACTTGGCTGCTTAGTGAGAGTAGTATTCGGACAGTATTTCTTGGCCACAGGCGCCAAACGTTTCTTGGTAGTCAATGCCATTACGTTTGAGTAAACCCTTTTGCCACTAGTCTTGCCCTTATATCTCTCGTGTGCCATCAAGCTTTGTATTTTACTTGAGAACACCTATTTGCAGCGACGATTTATTCCCTATCGGTTAGGATTGACGATCTCTCATTATTTTTGTTCTTCTTC
>NW_021319937.1:40803-54815 GCF_001605985.2 Dendrobium catenatum | reverse complement strand
AGGGTTCACAAAACCAGCCCAAAGAGCCAAGATAATGAATGTGATGATGAAAAAAATATTCTTCTTATTAAACCATGTTAACCTGAAAACCATCAATGTCAATGTCAGGCCTCTAGAGAAAGATTAATCAAACGTTCTTCGTGTTTTTATAAACAGGACAATATTCAGCGAGAATCATGATGGCATCAAATGTATGTAAGAAGACTTCCGCAGGCATTTATCAGAAATTTTCTTTTCCCCAATTTGAAAAACATAAAAACATAGTAAACGGTTTAATAAATAAAACAGGCAAAAAAAATTGGAGCTAATGTTAAACAATATTATCATGAATGGATATACTGTATGATATATCCATAGTCCACGAATAACAGCTTTTACTAGGCTGTATGGAACTGCTTTTTCACAGACCTAGAAAGATTAAAATCAAAACACTTTTAGGCTTCGTTTGGGACGGCTTTTTTATTGCTTTTTAAAACGGAGTTTTAGTACAAAAAAAAAAATTGTACTAAAACTCCGTTTTAGAAAGCAATAAAAAAGCCGTCCCAAACGAAGCCTTAGCCTTCGTTTCAAACAGCTTTTTGACTGTTTTTGTAATAGGAAAAGCAGCCAATAAAAAATTGCGTATGTTTGGATGACAACTTTTTCAAAATGTTACCTTCAAAAATATTCTTTTTGGAAAAGCACAGTTGAAATTGTTGTTGAAAAAATTGCTTTTAAAAGCAAAAAAAAAAAAGGCACAATCCGCATCAAATGAATTTGACACTCAATTTTTTGAAGTCATTTCTTTGGACAAAATCAACATAAGTTTTATGTCTGTGTCTGACATTGAGATTGCATCCCTGCCTAAGCTCTTTAAGTTTTGTTCTTCTCTTTAGTCTAAGCATCAGTACATTATATGGGCATTAAAAGTAACAATGATGGAAGGATAACCATATCCTCCTCTAGCTTACTACATATGCCTAAATACTAAATTGATCCAAGGATTGTTAAAAAAGGACTCTAAATCCTCCATAAGAATAAGTGACATAACACGTAAAGTGCATTGAGGAAAAAAGAATAACGCTGAAATGATATCAAGACCATGTACAAGCTATATGAGTTCTATAAATCGACAGAATAATCTCACCTCCAATGCCTTCTCTTCATCATAAATAAATTTTGGTAACCTCCTCATCAAATCCTTCCGGTCAGTTCCAGCAAGAACCTTGCTAATCTAGAGTGAGAATGAATTCATGCAGAAAGTAAGGACTATATTAAAGCAAAGCTAAACATATGAAACAGGCAAGATAAAAGTTTAAGGACCTGAGGTGCAAATACACAACCAAGAGTTCCAACAATTATTCCTCCCAAAACAAAGCCCCCAATGAAGACGCCTGCACTACTTGTTCCTTCATCCCTGAGGAAGTTTGCAGGAAAGAAAATTTGCTGAGAATAGATTTCCATCCTCACATAGCAGGTCTAAAAAGCATAATGTTTATCGTTCTCAGAATAAAAGAAATAATACATTAAAATTACAAATATGAGGGAAAAATATGTATGCACTTTATTCCATGATTATATTATTTATTCCAGTAAAACCACAGGAATCAAGAAATTCGGGAATTCTTTTGGGGGAGAGATGAGAAGTAAACACCACAATGACGAAACAAGCAAGAAAGTAAAAACAACGGAAAAGTAAAGGACACTAAGATTTAACGTGAAAAAATCTAAAATAGGGGAAAAAACCACGGAACCACTCCACACCAAGAAATCCACTTATGAAAATTGAGAGAAATAAGTACAGACCCCTCTTCTCTTTCATTCTATCCTTTCTTCTCTTCTCACATGCACTGTTCTCAATGTCTACATACTCAAAAAATACAAGAGAAAGTAAGTTATAACCATCAAGGGACGCAACCCTTGAGAAAAACAAAAAAAATAATTGCTCAGTCCGTCTTGTAGCGCTGCGGCGCTCAGTCTTTATTTGACAATGCTGCAGTGCTCAAACACTCGGTGTTGTGACGCTCAGTCTCTGTCTTGACTTGCTGCGGCGTCATATCTCAACTGATGTGGTGTTATGCTCTCTGTCATTCATCACTTGAGCACTCGGGAACACAACGACGGGGCGCTCGGGTACGCAAAACCGGGGCGTTGTACAAAAAGAAAAAAATTTCAGGTGCAGGCAGGGGAGAAACCCCCGCACCTCCCAGTGTACACGACAAGCTTTGAGATCCTAGACAAAAGAACAACCCGATTGATCAATGCAATCAAATTCCACACAACAAATTTGATATGGATTTTTTTTATGTACAGATTATTTAATTTTAATTAAATAATTTAATAAGAATAAATAATTTATAAAATTGAGTTCCGTGTTAATTGCAAGTCAAAATTTTATCCTTGACTTGCACACGGGTAAAACTTTTTTGACTTTTTATAGTGTGGCGACCTAGGTAATATAGGTATCTTTCTTAAGTATTTTTAATATCATTGTTAAATTTAGAGAACTGGAGAGAGAAAATGCTTAATTTTATTATACAAAATAATCCCTATTTATAGATCTATACAAGATGATTTAATAAAAAAACAAATAATTACAGAATCAAGCATAATTACCTTAATATAATCCTTTCTAAATCAGCCACCCAAATATACAAGGAGATCGGCGTGATCCAGGTAAGCCTCCCACGGATCCCTATGTTGGCCATGAGATCAAGTACCAAGAGACAGTTGAGATTTAACAGCGTGATCAAGGTGAGCCTCCCATGGATCTCCATGTTGGCTGTGGGATTAAGGCACAAGGGACAGTTGGGATTTAACACTCCCCCACATGCTGAGGAATACAGATTTATCATTCCCAGCTTGGTAAATAATCCCAGAAAGGTAGAGTTATCAAAGTCCTTTGGGAAGAATATTTGTAGCATCAATTTCATCGTTTTCTAGCACCCAATGCATCTTGGTTTCACCTTCAATAAACTCCAACGGCTCTTTCTTTAGGAGCAGCACCGTTACATCACCATCATACAAAATTTATGCATTCGTATACTTTGAACAAAAGAATCAGCAATGCCATCATAAAACTTCTGATCATCTAGCCACCAAATTTTTATCTTTAAACCAACAATTGTGTCATCCAAGCCTTTCCTATGCTTTCTTAGTCCAGAAGCCTCTTGTACGGCCTGAGCATGCTTCCATCTTTATTATGTTTTACCAGTATCTTTAATATGGTTATGATCTTTAACCAAATCTTTCACTATGCTTTACCATTATCTTTAATATGGTTATGATCTTTAACCAAATCTTTCATTGTAGATTTTTGAGAAGACATAATTTCCTTTAATTTCAATCCTTTGTCTTCAGCCTCAGTATACTTAAAACTCCTTTATGCTTCTTAGTGCCAACAGTTTGCTTATTTTCTGATAATCTCACTCTAACTTTTCTTTGAGATCCATTTCTATCTCCATTACTTGGAAGCTATTTGTCATAATTACTCTGAGATTTTTTCTTATTACCAACTCCATAATGATCATTTGCTAATTGACAATTGCAATGAAGCATTTCTTCCTCCTTTGTGAGAACTTAGACACGTGTATCAGGCTTTGTTGTACCTGAATCCAAGCTATGTTCAGTATAAACTCTAGATTTATCACTATAATAGCAAAATTCATCCTTTTTCTTTGCATCCATGGAATCACCATTCCCATTCTGAAAAGATCCATTATTCTTCATCGGTTTGGAAGATCCATCTGCATCAACAATAGATTTTTCACGATGAAAAATTTCACCTTCCTGTTGTTCAGATCCCTAAGGCGAGTCATCATAAAAGAACCGCTCAAATAATTTATGGTTAGCTTCCCAATTTTCACTGGAAGCATTCATTTCATTATGTATCGTGTGTTAGGTTTCCCCTGAAATACAACAACAACAACATCAAGCCTTTATCCCACTAAGTGGGGTTGGCTACATGAATCCTTTTTCTCTATTGTCCTGTTAAGAGTCAAATTCTCATTTAAATCTAATAACGAAATGTCATTTCTAATATTTTCTAATCCAGTCTTTTTAAGTCTACCTCTGCCTTTCTTAACATGGTCAAATCTAATGCATCTACTCTCCTAACAGGGTCATCGGAAGACTGCCATTTTACATGATCAAAACATCTAAGGCGACTCTCTCTAATCTTATCTATCACTGAAGTTACTCCAACCTTTTCACGGATATGCTCGTTTCTTGTCCTGTCTCTAAGAGTAAATCGACTCATCCACATGAGCATCCTCATCTCAACAACACTCAACTTACTATAATGCTTTTCTTTTAATGTCCAACATTCTGCACCATAAAGCATTGCAGGCCTCACCACCACCTTGTAAAATTTTCGCTTAAGTTTGAGAGGTACTTTTGTATCACAAGAAACCCGAAGCATTCCTCCACTTAAACCATCCAACTTGAATTATACTAATAATATCCCATCAATTTCACCATCACTCTGAACAATAGACCCAAGATATCTAAAACGAGTACAATTATAAATAACTTGATCGCTCAAAGTCCATGTATTCGATTTTAGATCTACTCAAACGAAAACCTTTAGACTCTAAGGATGGCCTCCATAATTTGAGTTTACCTTTAACACCCCCTCTAGTCTTATCAACAAGAAGAACATCAGCAAGAAGCATATACCAGAGTACATCCTCTTGCAAATGTCTAGCAAGAACATCCATGACTAAAGCAAAAAAGATAAGGGCTTAAAGCTGATACTTGATGTAATCCAACTGAAATAAAAAAATACTTGGTCAAATCACCTTGTGTTTGAACACAAGTAATAGCTCCTGCATACATATCCCTAATGACTTGAATATAAGCATTATTAACCCCTTACTTTTCTAGAAAACTCCATAGCACTTCTTTGGAACTTTATCATATGCTTTCTCTAAATAAATAAATATCATAGGTAAATCCTACTTATTCTCTCTAAACTTCTCTATCAGCCCTGTTAATAAATGAATAATTTCCATAGTAGACCTACCCGACATGAATCCAAATTGATTTTGAGCAACATAAGTATCATGTCGTAACATATGCTCCATAACTCTCTCACAAAGTTTTAAAGTATGACACATCAACTTTTTTTTTTTTTTTTTAGTTAAAACCCACTTTGGGGCCTACGTATTAATATCAAAAAATCGGTTACATAGTCCTTAAAAGGATCCACAAACTCTCTAATGCTCGACTAAGCTACAATCAAAAAGTAAAAAAGACCTACGAGTCCGTGGTTCCTTATCCTAATAATACAATTAAGATAAATGCTAGTACTAATGGTGTTGTTAGCATACGACACCCAAAAAAGGAAGTTCTGAAGATAAGAGTTCAGCATCCACTTCCTGCAAAAAAGAAAAGGCCAAAAAAGAAGCACAAAAAGAAGCAACCAGAAAACTACCTGGATAACAAAGAAGGTAGAGCGCGGAGGAGCTAATGGTAACCTGCATAGAAATCTCCAAAAAACCCAATGAGAGCAAATGAAATAACACAACGAAAGGGAAATGAAAAACTGGTCAATGCAGCCATTCAGAAAGCAAGCATCCAGCGACGTAAAGTAACAGGTCATAGAGCTCGGGCAGCAAAAAAAAGGATTCATAAAAGAATTAAGAGATCTCAGCTGCATCTCAAATAACCAAAAAACCCAACTACAAAACGCTTGACAGAAACAGATAAGAATAACAAGGTTTGACATAGACCAGTTAATAGAAAAAACGATGCCAGAGAACATCCCATGACACGCCAGAAAAACAATGAAGCAGAAGTTGCCCAGAACATCACGAAGCGCCCAACCAACAGAGAAATAAGGAACGCCAAAGAAATTAATAGGGAACAACACAGCAAACAAGAAATTAACCATACCTAATATAGGGTAAACCAATATTATCTAACATGATCATACCCTGAAGGAGCGGATGCAAATCAGTAAGATTTAATTCTTCATAATGAAAAATATTGCATCCACGCTTAGCTAACCAATCAGCGCAAACATTAGCTTCACGAAAAATGTGAGAGATAACATAATTAAAAGTAGACAGAGAAATCTTAAGCTTTCTAATAAGATAAAAATTCTCAGGATTACCAGGAACCATATTGTTAATAATCTGAATAAGAAGAAAAGCATCAACCTCAATCCAAATAAATCTAATACCTAAATTAGTACAAATATTCAACACAAGGAGAAGAGCATGAATTTCAGCAGAAATCGCAGAATTGCAAATAATGGGGGCAGAGAAAGCAGCTAAAACTTTACCAACCTCATCTCTAATAATACCGCCAGCACCAGCACCGTTAGGGCCAAGAGAACCGTCAGTATTAAGCTTAATATAAGGAGGTTTGGGTTTTATCTACTTCACCATCTTATCAACAGCAGCAGTGTAAATATCAGCAAAATGAATGCCCAAAGAATTGGTCAAATGAACACAGTTTTTAAAATTCTTCTTAGAAATAAGTTTGTAAGAATGCATTTGAAGAATTTTGTGTTTAACATTAGAAATAATAGTAGTGGCATCCATAACAATACTATTATGCTTAGCATCATTGCGAGATTTCCAAATAAACCAAACAATTAAAATGGGGATAAGATTTAAAATGTGACCTTTAGAGTTTAGGAACCAAGTTTTGATAACAGAAATAAAATCATCATGCGTAGCAAGCAAAGGTCTATAAGCAATATTCCCAAAATAACTCCAAACAGTTTGGGCAATGACACCAGACACGAAAAGGTGATCAATAGTCTCAATATCCGAACAGCAATGACATTTAGAGGATAGTTGGAAACCTTTCATTTGAAGCCTAAAATCCACAGGAATATAGCCTTTGATACATCTCCAAATTAAAATAGAATAAGATAAAGGAAAGTTCATATGCCAAATAGCCGAGTAAATAGTAGAGCAATCCTTTTTAATTCTGAAAGAATTCTAAACATCCTTTAAAATAAAATTGCCAGAATTAGATAAAGAAAATAAAATTAAATCTTTATCTTGCAGTTGCAGAGGGACCTCTAAAATTTTATCAACAATGAAGGGAGGAACCACCTCTCTAAGTTTAGCAATATCCCACAAGCCATTTTGAAAAAAGTGAGAAATTTTATCATTACTAATAGAATGCGTATTCAGCATAGTATCAATAGAAGCATACCCAAGCCAATTATCTTGCCAGAAATAAATATCACCTTTGCCAAGGCCCCATTGTATGAAATGTTCAGCCTCCCACTTAATATTACACAGCCTCTTCCAAATAAACGAGTCAGTATTTCTATAAAAGCATAAAGAGGGATGAGTATTAGGGCAGTACTTAATATTCATGAAACGAGCCCAAAGACTGACGTTAGATCTAAAAGAAAACCATAATTTAAGTGAAAAAGCTTTAGCCGAGTCAGTTAAGGATTTGCAACCAAGGCCACCTTCCGACAACACACCACAATTTTTATCCCAAGAGGACCAATGAATGCCTTTGTTGTTAAAAGAGGAGCCCCAAAAAAACTTGTTTAAAATCCTCTCAAGCTTGGTACAAATGGAAGTGGAAGGTAATAAGGTATGAAATAGATAAGCAGACATCGAGTTAAGAACAGACTTAATCAGAGTGAGCCTACCACCATAAGATAAAAAATTAGAGGACCAATTGTTAAGCTTCTTCTCAATCTTAGAAAAGATGTTATCAAAAAGAAAATTCCTTTTTTTACCTTTATAGATGGGGGTGCCAAGGTACGTAATGGGTAAAGCTTTAGGCATAAAACCACATAATCTTTGAATTCTTTGAATTCTGTTCTGATTGACAGAACTGCTAACAAAAAAAGTGCTTTTAGCTTTGTTAATAGATAAACCACTATGATTATAAAAACTGATCAGGAAATTCAACAGTAAAGAGATGTTGTTAATAGAACCATTAGTGAACAGAATGAAATCATCAGCAAAGCTAAGGTGAGATATAGATAAACCTCTAATAGTATGATAATTTAAATTAGGATGTCTCAAATATAAATCATTAAGACCTCTAGAAAGAAATTCCATAGCTATAATGAAGAGAGCAGGAGACATAGTGTCACCTTGTCTTAAGTCTTTGGAAGATTTGAAAAAACCATTATGCTTGCCATTAATAATCACAGAGAAAAAATAGTTTTCAATACTATTTTTGATAAGAGAAATAAAAGATCTGCTGAAACCAAAAAGAGAAAGAATCTCATAGAGGAAATTCCAGTTAAGGTTGTCATAGGCTTTAGAAACATCAAGCTTAAAAATAACATTGCTACCTTTAGTTTTAACATTGATATCATGAGTGATTTCTTGAGCTAACAAAATATTATCAAAGATGCTACGACCTTTCACAAAACCCGTTTGATTCAAAGAGATAATGCTAGGCAGAATGGTAATAAGTCTATTTGCAATGATTTTAGAGTTCAGCTTGTTGAGAAAAGTACACAAACTGATAGGTCTAAAATCATGCCAGTGATTAGGGCCATCGCATTTAGGGATGAGCACAATATAAGTAGAAGAGAAAAATTTAGGGTAGGGGTTACCAGCAAAGAAATCCTCCACAGCATTAATAACATCCTCTTTGATAATATCCCAATTATCTTGGAAAAATTTAGTAGTGAAACCATCAGGACCAGCCACCGCACTACTATTGAGATCCTTGATGACTCTAAAAATCTCCTCTTCGAAGGAGTTTGGCAAAGCATAATATTGTCATCCTCAGAAATAATGTTAGGAATAATATGAGTGTTAGAAAAAGGCAAACAATTAGACGAACTGGTAAAAGCATTCTTAAAGTAAGCCACACCAGAATTGCAAATAGCCTCCTCAGAAATAAGAATAGAACCATCAACATCAATAATTTTATGAATATGGCATCTAGATTTCTTCTTGTTAGCTAAAGCATGAAAAAATTTAGTGTTTCTATCACCTTCCACAATAAATTTAGCATTGGACTTTTGATTCCAATACCATTCTTCTTGACGTTGGAGAAGAAGAAGAGAGTCTTTAGCTTGGTTCAAATCAATCATGTTATCAGAATTGGGGTTACTTTGGAAAATATTCTCTAAATAAGAAACCTTGTTCTCGGCATCTTTAATATTGGCAAATAAGTTTTTGAAAATGCATTTATTCCACCATCTTAAGCACTGCTTTAATCTAGAAAGCTTAGACCAGAGTCTTAACATGCCAGAAATATTGTTATCAGGATACACCGGGGCATTCCAGTTAGTGGACAGCATTTTAGGAAAATCAGCATGTAACATCCACATATTTTGAAATCTAAAAGATAACACATTGTGCTGCAAACTTTTGTTAATGTTCAAAAGAAGGGGAGAATGGTCAGAAAGAGTTCTACTAAGATGTTCGATACTAGAAGAGGGTAAAAGAGCAAGCCAATCATCATTAAAAAGAAATCTGTCGAGTCTTTGCCACAAATTGGCTCTATACCACATGTAGGGACTACCAAAATAACCAATATCATTAAGGTTGCAGTCACTTATCATAGAATTAAAATCTTCCATAGCAGTAGCATTAGGAGCATTACCACCAAGTCTTTCCGAGGAGTTGGAAATAATATTAAAATCACCACCGATGCACCAAGGGCCATTAATGATCGAGGCAAATTGTCTTAGTTGATTCCAAAGAGGAAGACGGTTGGTTTTGGTGCAAGCAGCATAAACAAAAGAAGCATAACAGTTGACATTGAAAATAGAAATATAACAGTGGCACACTTGAGGAAAATCCTCAATAACATTTAAAGAGATAACATTATACCAAAATATTCAAATTTTATTGGAACAATTAGCATAATAATTAGAAAAACCTAATAACTTAGCAGTAGAAGCAATGTTGATATTCTTAATTAAAGGCTCAATCAAAACAAATAACTGAATATTATGAATTCTACACAAATTACGAACACGAAGCTTGGAATCCTTACCACCAATACCTCTAACATTCCATAAAAGGGCTTTAATCATTGGAATGTTTTGAAGAATTTTGAGCTCTAGTTGATCTGGGGGTTGGTGGTAAAATCTGTTTGGACTGCTTACCCTTTTTCTTAGGAACCTGTATAAAGTTATCATCATGAGGGCTGCTAGAAATAGCTTTGTAAACATCTGAGCCAGATATGTCGGAGATAGGCTCATTATTCCCAGCATACGGAGGTATGAACTCCCCCTCTTCAACTATGAGCTCCCCCTCATTCCCATTATTATTAGCAGTAAGAGCATTGTTATCTAATAACATCGGAGGTAAGCAATTCTCATTAGGAACACCAATGTCCTCTTCATTGAACATAGAAGCAAGAGAAACAAAAAGTGTAGGATCAGTTATAGCAACACACTCATTAACATGAACGTGCGCAACATTGGTATGACACATCAACTTAATTCCTCTATAATTCACACAATCTTGTGCATCACCTTTATTCTTAAAAATAGAAATCAACACACTTATTCTCCACACATCTGACATATTTTTAGTCTTCAAAATTGTTAAATCTCAACCTCACGATCACAACAGAAATCCACGGCTGTGAACAGTAATCCGTGGGAAGACTACCTGGATCACATTAATTCCTTCCATAGTTGATTATTTATTCAGGAATAATTGTATTCTCATTATTATAGAGTTATTTGTTTCCTTATCAATACATCTTGTATAGATCTATAAATAGGGAGTGAATTGCATAATAAAATTTAAGTTTTTCCTCTCAAACTTCATGATTGCAACATGGTATCAGAGCTTTGAAGGAAGTAAAGAGGAAACCATCGAAAGCCAGAGTCTAGCGGGACGAAGACCTACCGGACGCAGCCTAAAGCCGAAGTCTCGATCTCAAGGGATGGAGCATTGCCAATGGAGCCCGAAGCCTAGCAGACAGAACCGGAAGTCGCGTCCTCGTGAGATAAAGCTTTGCCGATGGAAGACGAAGCCTCAAGCCATGATCTTAGGGGAGAAGTTCTGCCGACAGGAGACGTAGCTTTGCCGACGGAAGAAATCTCGCCACGATCTCAGGGGAGAAGTTCGGCCGATGGGAGACATAGCTTTGCCAACGAAAGAAATCTCGCGGAGGAAGCCTTGCCGACAGTGAGAGAGGAAGCCAAAGTACGAAGCCGGGAGCTGCGTGCGTAATCTTGCAGGAGAAGCAAGGAGCTCCTTGCATACCCTCTACCCGATCCGAGTCTCTTAAAGACTCGACTCGACCCTGTTAATTAAACCGAGAAAGAAAAAAAATCGACCTTTATTGTCGATTAGAAAATTTTTGGGAGCCTTCAATGTTGTCCAAAAGTCAAATAGATAGTCTTCATTACTATTATTTTTGGGAGCCTTCAAAAATTAACTCTTCTTCAAACACTGACCACCTTGAGGATTCTATGGTGCACCAAGGACGAGGTGACCTTCAACTAAATGGGAAGAAGTACCTGAAGTGGTCTCAATTTGTGAAAACCTACTTGAAGGGGAAAGGTAAAATACATCACCTCCTTAAAGGAGGACCAAAAGAAGGAGATCCCAAATTTGAGGCATGGGATGAAGCAGACTCCATGATTATGTCATGGTTGTGGAATTCCACGACTCTAGAAATTAGTGATACATTTATGTTCCTTTCGACTGCAAAGGATATATGGGATGTGGCCAGACAAACATTCTCCAAAGCTCGTGATGCGGCTCAAATCTTTGAAGTTAAAGTTAAAGTTGGAAGCACGAAGAAGAGGAGTAAGACTGTGACGGAGTATGCCACCATTCTACAAAATCTGTGGCAAGAACTTGACCACTATAGGTGCATTGAAACCAAATGTCCCGAAGATACTACGATCCTAAAGAATTTTATTGAAAAAGATAGAGTTTATGATTTTCTTGCAGGACTCAAATGCAGAATTTGACCAAGTTAGAGTTCAGATCCTCGGCAAAGAGGAGACACCATCACTCAACGAGACCATTTCTCTCATCCGCGCAAAAGAAAGTCGACGAGAAGTGATGTTAGAACCAAATATCGTTGAAAGCTCAGCAATGGTGATGAACAAAGAATCATCATGGAAGGAGAAAGTTAAATATTCTTCAAAATTTAAAGATAAAGACTCACTTTGGTGCAGCTATTGCAAAAAGTCAAGACACACAAAAGAAACATGCTGGAAGATACATGGAAAACCCCCAGCAAGGAGTGGAATCAAAAGGGTGAAACAAGGAGCACATCTCATGCCAACAACACTACAAGTAAACTAGAAGCTCAGTCCAGCCTTGAAGAATTCAACAAAGAAGATATTGATAAATTAAAACGACTCATGGTATCTCTTAAAAAAACAAATGCTTCTTCTTCACTTGCACTCTCAGGTAAGACTCCAATTTCTATTAGTTTAAGTGCTTCCAGAAATCATTTAAAGGAATTATGGATCATTGATTCAAGAGCCATAGTCATATGACCCACTCACTAACTCACCTCATAAACTATACTCCTTGCCCAAGCAATAAAAAAATCATCACTGCTGATGGTTCTCTTACCACGGTAGCTGGCCAAGGAGACATCATATTATCCCCATCCCTCGCCCTAAAAAACGTGCTCCACATACCACAATTATCTACAAACCTGATATAAATACAAAAACTTATCGATGATCATAATTGTCAAGCACTGTTTAACCCTACTTATTGTTTATTTCAGGACCAGAGATCGGGGAAGAAGATTGGACTTGCTGAGAGAGCAAGATTGTACTACCTGGAAGAACCAAACCAATCTAAAAGGAGTTGCTCTTTATTATCCCTAGTCGATAGGAACTCCACTATTTGGCTTCATCATTATAGACTAGGACACCCATATTTTGATGTCCTAAAATATATGTATCCACAACTTTTCCATAAATTAGACAATAAAATTTTTCATTGTGAAACCTGTGAGTTGGCTAAACATAAAAGAACATCATTACCAAACAAAAGTGAGAGATGTGCTACTCCTTTCTACCTTATTTATAGTGATATATAGGGACCTTCTAAAATTCTCAATATCTTTGGGGTACACTGGTTTGTGTCATTCATTGATGATTGCATTAGAGTCTCTTGGATCTATCTCCTTAAACATAAATCTGATATTAGCACCATTGTTCCCATCTTTCATTCCATGATCAAAAATCAATTGGGGGTAAAAATAAAGAGTTTCCACTCCGACAATGCCAAAGATTATTTCAACCAAACCCTTTTCTCCTACTTCCAGAGTAAAGGGATCATCCATGAGTCCTCCTGTGTTCACACCCCACAACAAAATAAAGTTGCAGAGAGGAAAAATGGTCACCTTCTAGCCTCCACCCGAGCTTTCCTATTTCACTACAATACACCCAAATCCTATTGGGTGGAAGCTCTTTTAACTGCAGCGTATCTCATAAACCGACTACCTTCAACAACCTTAGGCCTCAAAACTCCAATAGAGACCTTGTCCTCTTTTTACCCAGAGTTTCGAACCCATCATAATCTTGCACCCAAAATCTTTGGATGCATTGCCTATGTTCATATTCACAGTCAGGAGCGAGGAAAATTAGATCCAAGAGCACTCAAATGCATCTTTATTGGCTACTCTGCTACCCAAAAAGGGTACAAGAGTTATATCCACCCACAAAAAAAAGCCTTAGTCTCTATTGATGTTACCTTTGCTGAACGAAATTCCTATTTTTCAAAAACTCATCTTCAAGGGGAGACTAAACTTGAGGAAGATGAGGAAAATGAACTAGCACCTCTTGACCTTCCTCCACCACCTCAGAAAAATCCACATGAAACCCAAGAAAGGGAAACAAATGACAATGCTATCATTAGATTTGGAAAGGTTTACTCCAGACGTACAAGCTCAAGCTGTGCTCCAAAGAAGATCCAAGAATCTGAACCATCTCCTAAAAATAAGGTAAGTTCACCACCACCCTTATACCCTATAAACAACTCTATATCCTTCAACAACTTCTCATCGTCACACAAAAATTTTCTTGTTACATTAGAAGATATCCATATTCCTAAAGATGTTTCTGAGGCCTTATCTGATAAAAATTG
>NW_021319937.1:23376-40418 GCF_001605985.2 Dendrobium catenatum | reverse complement strand
TAATCTTAAATTGGGAGAAGCTAAAGAAGACCCAGATGTAGATAAAGGGGCCTACCAGAGACTTGTTGGGAAATTGATCTACCTCTCCCAAACTAGATCAGACATAGCATTTTTTGTAAGCAACGTCAGTCAGTTTATGCAGAATCCAAAGCAGATTCACATGCAAGCAGTAGACAGGATATTGCACTACCTTAAAGGAAGACCAGGAAAAGGAATTCTCTTTAAGAGAGATCGTGGAATGACACTAGAAGTATACACGGATGCTGACTACGCAGGATCACCGGTTGATAGAAGATCTACCTCTGGGTATTGCACATTTCTTGGAGGTAACCTAGTTACATGGAGAAGCAAGAAACAGAATGTGGTGGCAAGATCCAGTGCAGAAGCAGAATATCGAGCTATGGCCTTGGGAATATGTGAGCTACTATGGATCAAAATAATCCTAGAAGATCTAAAGGTTAAGTCGGATGAGCCCATGAAGCTACATTGTGACAACAAGTCAGCAATCAGCATATCCCACAATCAAATCCAGCACGACAGGAACAAGCACATAGAAGTAGACAGACATTTTATTAAAGAAAAATTAGATAGTGGTCTAGTACATGTTGACCATGTATCATCAAAGAATCAACTTGCAGATTTCCTTACTAAAGGATTGGACAGTTCTTCCTTTCTCCAAATGATTGACAAGCTGGGAATGACGGATCCATATTTCCCAGCTTGAGGGGGAGTGTTAAATCTCAACCTCACGATCACAACAGAAATCCACGGTTGTGAACAGTAATCCATGGGAAGACTACCAGGATCACATTAATTCCTTCCATAGTTGATTTATTGATTCAGGAATAATTGTATTATCATTATTATAGAGTTATTTGTTTCCTTATCAATACACCTTGTATAGATCTATAAATAGGGACTGAATTGCATAATAAAATTTAAGTTTTCCTCTCAAACTTCTTGATTGCAACAAAAATAATATTAAAAATTTTAGTAAGCCAAGAAATTCTTTCATCTCCTAAGCATTTTCCACACCTCTAATTAAATATCATCAAGTCCAATAAGTTTTCCACACTTCATTTTATTTAAAGCCTCTCTAACTTCAGTTTTACTAATACATCAATAAAAATAAAAATCTCTATTTTCATTTAGAGTGTTGAGGTCACTAAAGTCAATTGTATTCTCACAATCTTCATTGAAAAGCTTAACAAAATATCTCGTCCACCTTTGTTGAATATCATTTTAAAAAAAAAATACTTTTTGATAATCATCCTTAATGCACTTCACTTGAACTAAATCATTATTACTCTTATCTCTTTGTTTGGCTAACTTATACATATATCTTTCGCCCTATTTAAGATATAATCGATTATAAAAATCATCAAAAGCTAAAATCTTTGCATCACAGATAGCTTTTTTAGACACCTTATGGTCTCTTTATATCTTTCTCAATTTTCAGAGTTTTTAAATCTAACCAATTATTATAACAAAGATTCTTATTTTTTATCTTTTCTTGTACATTTTGATTTCATCACCAACTATTTTTATTATTAGAAGCTTTTCTTTTAGAAATTCCAACCACATCCTTTGCATCATTTTTAAAATTACTAGCTACTTTTTCTCACATAACATTTGCTTCCTCCTATATAGATAAAATCTTAAGATCTTGAATTTTACTTTTAATAATATTGTTATTAGTATTCTTTTAATGCCTCCATATAATCTTAGAATAACGTTTTTCTATATTTTTCATATGCTACCATACCCCTTCATCTTAAAGTCCAAAATTAATAAGCGATATTGGGTACATAAAATTTGAATCAGAATAACTTTACAATCTTTGCAATCTAAATGATCTAATTTTCTTATAAGAAAATAATTAATTTTAGTTTTACTATATCTATCCTTATAAGTGATGATATGTTTATCTCTTTTCTTAAAAAAGATATTAACAATTACAAAATCATAAGCTAGAACAAAATTTGATATAATCTTATGACCTTTATTAGTTACTTCAAACCCATAGCCACCATAAATACTTTTAAAATCCTCTAACTCTCTACCAACATGTCCATTTAAATCTCCTCCAATAAAAACTCTTTCTTCAAGAGGTATCTTTTGAATTAATTTTTTTAAGTCAAACCAAAATTTTAATTTTAAACGCATATCCAAAACTACTTGAGGAGTATAAGCATTTATAATATTAATAATCTTACATCAATAATCTTTGTGGGCCTCTAAAAGAACACCGCTCTGTGGGGGACAGAATACAAATGATATGATCACACTATCTCGTAGGACACAACGATCGCAGACTTTTGCACTCTTCGCAAACGGGCCAATACGAGGGCAGATAAGATCATACATACAATTAACCATTGAGAATAACGGTTTTTGCCTACACACCTCGATGAGTAATAATATGCATAACCTGATCAAAGTCATGAGATTTCTCCCACCCGATATATTAGCTCGAGTGGGTTTTATTTGATGTGGGATTCGGTTTCCCATGGGCGTAAGCCCCCGTAGTTAATTACATCTTAAGCTAGAGCCTAAGAAGACTCAATTAAGGATTATATATGATTCTCTCAAATGGGATTGACACATAGGGAGGAGTCTAGGAACTTCCAATTCAAAAGGAAAGAAATGTTCAACTTGGCTTAGTCAACATGCGTGACTCACATCATTATCCAGAAGAACTAAGGTAGTGAAAAGAAACTGAAAAAAAAGACAAAACTACACTCAGAGCATATAAAAGAAAAAGATGGAAGTGGCGTCATCCATGTGACGCAGATAGGTGAGATTTATAGCATCTGAAGGATGGAGAACTTACCCACCGATGAGACATACTACGTGACACTGATAGTAGTAGCATTGAACCCTAAATCTAGAGTGGGTTTAGTATTCTACACACAACACTAACACATGTATCCTAATTAATGCATTCTAAACTTATATCATGTCTGAAAAGGAAAGACAGCTAACCACCTAGTCGTATAAAATGCATGTTGTCTGGTCTTTATTATAAGATGGGTGGGTGACTAAGTTTTTGAAAATCAAGGCCGACATCTAGAGAGGTTACTAAGTGGCCTTCTACTTATGAAGGATATTATGCCCCTAAAACTAATGCAATTAAATTTTAATTTTAATTAATTTCTAATGAAACGCGTACTAGTTAAAAGTATCTAAATCATGAATGCTTGAAGTTTTAAAAAGGCTTAAAAATATTTTTTTTAGAAGACTAGGCTTCCCCAGGTTTAGCACCTCATCCTTATATGTCGGATTATCTGAACTCTACCTGCATGCGGGAAAATGTCTTAAAGGAAAGAGATGATGCATTAATATGCATGCGTTTAATCTCAAACTCTACCTGCATGCGGGAAATTTTTTAATTAAAGTTTAAATTTTAATGTTATGAGATTAATTTCAATTAATTTAGTGGGTTGGTCAATTTTAATGCTTAGGATAGTATTCTCTAAAATTTAAGTTGAGTAAGCGAATTTTAGAAGGTCCGTGGTCATCCTGTCTATTAGGTTAAAGGGGTCCAAAGTTAACTTTTAAAAACAAGACAAGTTTTGGGATCCTAGTATTTTATCAAACAGACCTTATGGAGAGTAATTAGAATTTGAGTTTGCTGGATTTGAAGTTTTCTATGCAAAATTATGACTTACAAAAGTTTTGGGCCTAGTTCTTGAACTACGGTTGACCGAGTTAGTTTTTTAATTTAGGTTGGTTTTTGGAATAATCAGATTTTTAATAAATACTAGATTTTAATTAGAGTTGAATGCCTTTTAGTTCACCCTATTTAGATTTTTCTATAATTAGTTATGATTTTTCAAAATTTGGGTATTTAGTGAATTATTAAAATCGTCTAATTAAGGGTGTTTTAGAGATTTTGATCCAAATCAGCTCCAAAAGTTAGGAATAACCTAAGGAAGAGTTTTCAAATGTTTGAGAAAATTTTGAAATTTTTAATGATTTTTTTATTATTTAATTTAATTAAAAGGGTTATTTTTAATCGAAATTAAATTAATGTTCAAATTAAGGTCCAATTAAAAGACTTTTAATTTTCTTGGATTAAGGGTTAAATTCTAAAGGGTTTGATATATCTTTCACAATTTTTGGATTTAATTTGAATTTATTAGATTTTTTTTAAGTTATCGGAGTTTAATTAAAATATGAATTAGGGTTTGTAATTAAGTGGCTTAAAGGACCCTAAAAAATCCTAGAAAATTCTAGGGGATTTGAAATGTCACTAAGTTTAAATGTTTTAAATTTCATGTCATTCAAAGGTGTATCCTAGTCCCTAGAATTTCTCTAAGTTTTCTAGACGGGTCCTTAATTATTGTCCTTAAAGTGTCATTAGGTTAAATATGTTTAAATCAAATGTGATGAACCAATTCCGTATCAGGTTCATCCTCGTCATCGACAACCTCTTCAATTATGGTGACCTTAATGGGGCTTGAACACTGTGAGACAATGTGCCCATAATCATGACAATTAAAACACTTGATTACATGGTTAGTTTTAGGCGCCTCACGCTCAGGAGTTTTACCTTTATAGTCAAGGCGGGGTTGGAATTGACCAACAGTGGGTCGAACAGTCATAAAAGCAGGAGGTTTGTTTTGAGGTTGACTGTAGAAAGTTTTAAAGGATGCAAACGAGAGTCTTGGTTTCTAAAATGAGACAGAGTCCTAGATCCTTCTAAATAAAGTACAAGAGTGCAAGCTGCTTCCAAAGTAATAACTCCTCTAGCGAAAAGTTCATTACGAAGGTCTTCCCTAAGGCCAGCTCTAAACATGGATAGGATTTGAGCAGGTGTGGTGGTCTCTTCGCCACTACGACGAACCATGTAATCATCAAAGACAGACATATAATCTTTCACGGATTTACTACCCTGAGTCAGTATATTCCATCTATCTAAAAGTCTAGGGTAGTAAGATGGAGGGAGTTATTTTTGCTTGAGTTCTTGCTTCATATCTTGTCGGTCAATGACGGGGTATTCACCTCGAGCTTCACACATGTTTTCTAAGTTTCTCTAGTATTGACTAGCTCTTCCAGTAAGGTTCATTTCAGCGAACCTAACCTTCTTAGATTCCGCTATATTATACCACTTGAAATAACTATCCATTCCTTTAAGCCAATACAGAAAAACTTAAGGATTGAGGGTACCATCAAAGAAAGGGACATCTATACGGATATTCTTAAGTAATTGAGCGCATTATCTCTCCAGTTTTGGATCATGACTTATGATTGGCCTATGATGGTAATGACGGTAAGGGTCTCATGGAGGTCCGTTATGAGCTAGTGCCTCTTCAACAAAAGGGGAAGAAGGCCTAGAAGGGATATACATCATTTAGTTCCCTAGTCTTTTAATGTGGTATAAATGTTCTTCAGCTTGTCATCTAAAGTTAGTTAACTTGCCTTGGGTTTCTCTTATTTGTTGGGTCATAATTTCTAACTATCCTACAATTAAGTCTAAAGTACGCTAAATTTGCTCGGGATCCATTAACTCAAATTAGGTAACTAATGTAGACAAAACAATAATGTAAATATGATATATGGAGGTGGATGCAAGCTATGACATCTACTAAAAGCAAGTGGGGAATCCTGTTGATTCTTGTTGAATCTAGAATAGGTTGTTAAACCTAAACTAATGTCCCAAGGCTAACCAAGAGTGGGGGTGAATTGATAATTTAAAAATTACTCTCTTGGATTTAAAAATTGAAACCAATTATTGATTTGTAGCAATTTAATTGAAACTATTTGAAAGCAAAATTTTCAACCACGAAATTAAAATTGCAATAAGCAGTGAAAATTAAAATGATACAAAGATTTAAAGTGGTTCGGTCAAACATGACCTATCCACTCCCCGAAGACTCCCTCTTTAGGTATTGCACTATTACTAAAGTCACTCTCTATTTGCCCCCACAGCAAGGCGGAGAAGCTTTTACAAAACTCTCTTCCACCAATCCCTGGTGCGGAAGAAAACCGTCGTCCTTTTACACCCTCCAAGTGTAGGCAGAGAACCTTCGTCTTTTCACACCCTCCAAGTGTAGGCAAAGTACCTTCATCCTTTCACACCCTCCAAGTGTAGGCAGAGTACCTTCAGCTGTTCACACTCTCCAAGTGTCGGCAGAGAACCGTAGGTTGTTCACACTTATCAAGTGTCGGCAGAGAACCAGATCTTCTTCAAAGATCTTCTCACGAGCAATCTAGAAAGATAAGAGGAAGAGTGAAAAACTCAAATCACACATAGAGATCATTACCTTTGAGTAACCTTGTGAACCACTCACATTCCACTAGCAAGAAATCTCTCTCAAACACTCTCTTACACTCTCTCCTTCAATTGCCCTTGAAAATTCACGAAGCAAAGATTTTTAACGTCAGTCTTTAATAGAGCTTTTATACAAAAGACACGAAAAACCGTCCAGAAAACTGAATTTTTCAATTTTCAGTGTACACGATCGTATTGTACGATCGTATGTTTGTACGTATGAACAGTTCAATACTGTTATGTACGAACCTGTTGTGAATCGGTACGTACGAGCATCGTCAGGTACGAACTAAGTTCGTCTGGGATGAACTGTTAGAAAATTTCAAATTTCATGTGTACGAAACGTCAGGACAAAATGAGCGAGAACATACCTGAGACATTTGTCCTGATACGAAACAGGAATCGTCCCGTACGATCTTCGTGCAAGAACAAAACAGAGGTGTTCGTCCCTGTATGAAGACAAAAATCGTCCTGTGCGATCTTCATGCGAGAACAAAACAGAGGCGTTCGTCCCTATATGAAAACAAAAATTGTCACGTACGATCTTCGTGCGAGAACAAAACAAAGGTGTTCGTCCCTATACGAAGACTGGGATCGTCCCGTACGATTCATACTTAGAAGAAATATTTTAATTTATGTTCGTTCAACTGCTCGTCGGGAAAAAAATAACTGATCAGATCGTCCCGTACGAAGTAATATCGTACATTACGATTAGTTTAAAAATATAAATTTTAAACTCTTCCCCGGTGTGTGTGCTCAGTTACTCAATTACAATCACACTCTCTCAGACTTAATAAAATGAAAAATACATAATTCAATTATAATAAACTCTAAATTGATCTTGATTTGAAGTTTTCAACAATCCGGAGATGATTTCCCTGAAATGTTAATACACACAAGAGCAAAATAATTCTTCCAAAATATGTTAGGAGAAATAATAATCAAATCAATAATATTTGTGATCATAAAAAACATACAAGTTGTAAGAATATCAAACATGCAAAACTAAGAAGTAATTATCTCAACAAATCCTAGAATGCAACTAAAATACAACCATGCTTTTTGATACCAAGATGTTGTGAAATATAAAAGAAATTGCAGGAACTTAATAAAATTTGTTAAGCTTGCCAATTTTAAAATTAATGTTACACAAGATTAAATTCTAGAATTTCTCAGTTGTTATTTTGCTTTGGCATGCAGTTACAAAATAGATTAGAAGGGCAATTTAAAATAACAACAAAATTATAATAAAGCTAAGTGCGCAAATAATAAAAATCCATTGGTTAACGATTAGAAAATTCACCTTAAGTTCCCCTCACTCACACTCTTAAGCGCTATTTAGCGGAGGAATAATTTCAGCAAACTTAATGACGCCACCAAAAGACAGAAGATGAATGCAGTATTGCCCAACGAAAACTTATCCAGAGGGGAAGAAGTCGGTGGATGTTGGAGAACTTGCCACTGTCCGGAGGTTTGATGCTCGTCGATGGTGGTCGTCAAACTGAAGAGGACCTAATCGACGTAGTCTTCGACGGTGTAATCGATCTCCAAATTGATGTCAAAGAAGGGTGATTTCAACACATCTACTCGTCCTTGATGATTGTATACGAACCCATGGTCTTGTTCAGGATCGGCCATTCATGGGAGAGTAGGACGGGGTTGTGTATCTTCTTCCAAGGATGGTGTATGAAGCAAGGGAGAAGAGATGGAGAGGAAAAGGGAGAGGTTTGGGTGGTCAGCCAATGCTAGGAGAGGGGCCACTTTAATTTCAGATTTTAGGTTTAAGTTGGTGAAGGGGAAATAAATTAAATCTAAAATTTAATTTCAGATTTTAGAATTGGAAATGAGAGAATAATTTTGAAATTCGAATCTCCTCTAATTGGGGAATATGTGGGGCGGCACACCTTGAAAGGAGGACTTTGAATGAGAGCAAAAAGGGGAGGAATTAATTAAGAGAGAGGGATTGGGGGGCCTACCAAAGGAGAGGGGAGGGAGTGTCCACATTCAATGAATGTGTCTACATGCAATGAATATGGAATTTGGAATTAAATCCAATTGAATTTCAGATTGGTAGCAATTAGGGGAGCTTCCAAAATAGGTTTAGGCTACTTAGGAAAGATTTTGAAATTCAAATTTATTTGAATTTGAATTAAGAGAATTTCCCAACTAGTAATGGGCTAAATTAGGAAAGACTTAAAAAGGCAATTTGAATTGAAATCAAGGGGATTGGGGTTCGGCCGGCAGCTACGGTTTGGGGAATAGGATGGCCGGAGGCTATAAGAGGGGGAGGGTTTAGGGTCGGCAGCAATGGGGGGTTTTGAGGCTTTGGCCAATGGCTATGGAGGAGGAGGACCTTGGGGCTGATGGCTATGGAGGAGGAGGACCTTGGGGCCGGCTACTAGGGAAGCGGTTTTGGGGAGGCTTAGGTCGGGAATTTTGGTGTCTTTGGTTGGCAGGTGTTGGAGAAGAGGGAGAGATTTGGAGAAAGAAAAGTGACCACGAACCCGGACACTTCTTGCGGCTGGTGGGTGTTGATTTGCCCTCACCTAGGGGCTTCACCTCTCTCTAGAGCTCTCAACACTCAAAGGAACTAGAAGGCTGAAATTTAATTAAGCAATCATCATCATCTCAATACAAAAGCTATGGCCTTCATATATAAGCCTCAAGGAACAAAACACAAAGACTAAATTGCCCTCTGGGCTACAACACAAACTAATCCCTCTCAGGGGTACAATGGTAAAAACTATAACATAAATAAAGAAATACATAAAATGCATCACAAGTAAAGACTCCTAATCGTAGCCGTCGATCTACAATGTCTCCTCTATTAGATGTGCCAGAATCTCCTACTGATGTCCTCATCAAGTTAACTTCAACATCAATTGATCAATTGGAAAGTAAGAACAAGAAACAACAATGAAAATAGAGTGGCATAAAATTTTCTATCTATTACAATAAATTTCACTGATAAATGGAAAGTTTAATAACAACAGATTCCTTGTTAAAAGTTCAAAATTCAATACAATAACCTTTAAAAAAATAAATAAATATTCCAGTATGCAATATTGAAGAACTTAGAACTGATGTACCTCACAACATAATATTACAGTTGTGAAACTAAAAATATGATATTAATGAAGATCTAATAGAACAGATAAAAAATTCTATTTCATCAAGATGGGGCCATTATAATAATTCTGATAGCAAAAAGGTCACCAACCTGTATGCAGCTTGAACAGAAACTTGCCTCTTCTTAACCGAAATCATAGTTTTTTTATGGTGAATTGTACCAAATGACAAGTTCAGAGAGTTTGGGAGAAATTTATGTGATGGCTTCACGTGAGAACCTTAAAACAAAAGGGAAGAATAAGGGAAAAGATGGAACAAACAATCAATAATAGAGAACATTTGCAGCTGGGTCACTTACAAAAAGATGACTTCCTCAAGTTACTGGAAAAATAAATTGATGATTGAACTATAGGAAAATATAAGTTAGAACTTATACATGCCAATAGTTGGTTAGAAGCAAAGCCATGACAGTATAATTTATACAGAAATGAAAACTAAATATTTAATCTATGATTAACACAGCTACAATAGATGCCACTAAATGGGGCTTATCCTTTCTGAAGCAGACCAAGGTGTGATGAGGCATCGTACAAGTATATATGTGCATATAAAAATCCATATAATAATGTAAACATATCAGAACAACGAAATAAAAAAAAATTACATCAAAAATTTGTTATGTTTAAGTTATATACTAACTTAATCTGAATAACCAACGGCAAATCTTTCTTTTTTAGATTATTGGGTAAGAGCAAAAACAAAGGTTCACAATAAAGAAGACTCCCATATTCATGGATGGTCGATCCTGAAGTCGACCACTGATTTGTGTACGATTCTCAAGGACAAATTGATATCATTTAGTCGTTATTCTTCGATCCCGACTAGGAGTTTGAAGATTCCGTCGAAGACTACGTCGACCGCATTTTATTTCATCTAGCCAAGACGAACAACAAACAACGACCATCCAAACAGATGCAACTCGTCGAACGTCCACCTGCGCCTCCTTCTCCGGCTACCTTCCCGTGGATCAAGACCGTCGGCATCATAACTTTCTTGGTGGCATCCTGTGGATTGCTGAAAATCTTGCTCCACTAAAGCCCCACATAGAATGTGAGTGAGAAAGGGGACTCTAGGTGAAAAGCTCTAAATATTAACATGTGAAATCTTATTACGACACATTTAGTTTTGTTGTAATTTTTTTGATATTATTTTAAGCGTTCTGATCTCCTAAAATTGTGATTGCATGCCAAAGCAAGATGAAAATTGATAATTCTTAAAATTAATTATTGAGTCTCATTAATCTTAAAGTAGCAAGCTTTACGATAATTTTATTATTTCCTTGCAATTCCTATTGGTTTCACATCATCTTGGTATCAGAACATGGTTTGTTCAAGTTGCATGTGCTAGGATTCATCTTAGATTTCTAAATAGCCAAATTTAAGTTTACTTAGTTGTGTAATATTGCATCCATTTGAAATAACACATTGTTGGTTTGATGTCCATACAACTTCTGCATCATTTAGTAAGCTTTAGGAGTGTTGGCATATAGGTTTAGGTGCTGCCCCCCTATCCCTTAACATCCCTAAGTGTCACCTAGTGTGTCTCAATGGACCCAGAACAAATTTAGCGTACTTTAGACTTGATCGTAGGACAGTTAGGTAATGTGACCCAACAAATTAGAGAAACCCAAGGCGAGTTAGCTGACTTTAGACGACAAGATGGAGACTGTCTAGACCACATTGAAAGGTTAGGAAACCATACAATGTATATTCCTAGACCTCTGTCCCCGTATTTCAAAGAACCTCGAGCTGACTACGAACCACCTAGAGACCAATACCATCAGAACCATAGACCTAATAAGGAACCTGTAGGTCACGATCAGATTTGGAGAGATAATGATGTGTAGTGATGTAGACAAAGGGGGGGTCAACTCATGTCAAAAATAATTAGATTTTTTGCTTCCCTTGAGTCTACTATTTGAGCTGAAATTTTAGCTCATTTATGAGCTGGACTTTAGTTCATTTATTGAACTAAGGGTTAGCTCATTATTAGCTAACATTTTAGTTCATTTATTATCTTACTTTTTATTAAATGTTATTTAGAGTTTTAAAGTCTTCTTTTATAATGTCTCTTGGGATTCCAAAAAGGGCTTTTGAAATCCCAAGAAAGGTGTTTTGTATTCCCATGCATGACTCCTTGGTTTCCTTCATAGTTTCATTGCATTTGCCCCATTGAATTCCGGCCGGCTGCTGGTTTCCCGTGCCTGGGCTCTTTTCGTGGCTGTGCCCCCTTGGTTCCCCGCTCGGCCTCCTTGGCTCCCACGGCTACCTCTTCGGTTTCTTGGCTTGGGATTTATTTTTAGGTGTTTTCATGTTGTTAGTTAATGTAATGTGTCCCTTTGTATTCCCTTTCATACCTATATATATGGGGGATTGTTTATGTTTGAAAAAAGTTGAATGAAATGTTATTTTTGGAAAAGCTTTAACCTGCGAGTTTGCTTTGGAAATCCTGTGGGCTCTTTCCACCCTTCTTTCTCATCCCTCCGGAAATCCTGCGGGCTCTTTCCAACCTTTCTTCTCGGGCTTCTAACCTATTTCGTCTCTCCACAAGTGCCACTCCATCTGTATCTTTCTTCCAAGTGCAGCAACTTTAGGGTGTCTTTTTATTTTATTTGGAGTCGTTTGTAAGAGTTTAGTTATTAAAACCAACGTTTGTAGTGTTAATTTCCGTTGCTTAGTTTTATTTAAGTTACCTCTTCTTTTTGAGGTATTTTGTATCTTCTTTTTTATAGGAAGTCAGTTTTTCTTCTTGTGATCAAAAAATATAGGCTCCCATATATTTTTTGGTTACATCACGCAGTTACTCAAGAACATCTGAATCGATGCAACTTCCTTTGATGGCACCCTTGACCCCCAGGTTTTCCTGGATTGACTTAAAGGAATTGATAGCTATTTTAGGTGGTACAACATTTAGGAAGCGAAAAAAGTTAGATTTGCTGAAATGAAGTTGACTGGTAGGTAGGGCTAGCCAGTACTGGACTAACCTGGAACATATGCATGAAACTCGAGGAGAATACCCTATCACTAATTGGAGGACAATGAAACAAGAGCTCAAGCAAAAGTATGTTGCCCTTTCCTACTATCCCAGACTTTTAGATCGTTGGAATAGGTTAACCCAGGGTAGTAAACCAGTGAAGGATTACATCTCTGCTTTTGATGACTTCATGATCCACTGTAGTGGTGAGGAAACTACCAACCCAGCCCAACTTTTGTCTATGTTTAGAGCCGAACTTAGGGAAGACCTTCGAAATGAACTTTTTGCTAGAGAAATTACCACCTTAGAGGCCACTTGTAGTATGGTGCTAAACTTGGAAGAATCTAAGAATCATGCCCACTCGAAAGGCCAAGACTTACGCTCTAACCCTTTTAAATCCTCCAACCAACCCCAAAACAAATCACCTGGTCCCATGACTGGTCGCCCCACTGTTGGATAATTCTAACCCCATTCTGACTTTAATAACAACACCCCTGAACTTGAAACACCCAAAATCCCTACGGGAACCAAATGTTTTAGGTGTCATGGGTATGAACATATAGTCTCCCAATGTCCCAGCCCCTATAAGGTAAGCATAATCGAAGAAGTTATCGATGAAGAGGATGAACCTGACATCGAACTAGTTCATCACATCGATGACGAAGAAGACTTTTTCTGTGATGAAGACATGCCGTGATCCACTGCTTGCATAAGATTGATCACTTATATCAACAAGTTGTTAGGTGTGCCTTATCACAACCTAAGCTGGGTGACGATTGTTATAGAACTTCCATCTTCCATACTTTCACCAAAATTGATGATAAGAACCGTAATGTTATCATTGATAGTGAAAGCTGTATTAACGTTGTTTCGTTTACTATGATCTCTAAGCTTCGCCTAAAAACTATTCCGCACACGAACCCCTACAAGGTCGCTTGGATCAACTCAACCGCCTTGGAAGTAAAAGAAAGAAGTCTTATCCCCGTTGAATACATGGGATACAAGGAAAATATCTAGTGTGATGTTTTAACAATGGATGTTGGTTAGAACATCCATGGTCGTCCCTGGCTGTTCGATAATGACGTTCATATCTATGGGAGATATAACACCTGCATGTTCAAGCACGATGGTAAGAAGATCAAGCTCTGTAAACCCACTCCCCTTAAACCAACACAGGCCTAAACCTGTTAACTCCCAAAGACCTAGATACTGAACTAGTGTTGGGTTCACCCCTATATGCCTTAGTAGCTTGGGAAGTGAGAGCGGATCTAGAAGAACCTATCCCATATTAGGTTAAGCCCCTCCTTGAAACATTTGCTGACATTTTCCCAGAGGATTTACCCAACCAACTCCCACCTATAAGGGACATCCAACACGTCATCGATTTAGTACCTGGAGCTTCCCTTCCCAACCTACCTCATTATAGCAGGAACCCTACGGAGCATGCTGAACTTAAGAGACAGGTAGATGAACTCCTGCAGCATGGTTTTATTAAGGAAAATCTTAGTCCTTGCACTGTCCCTGCCCTCTTAACCCCCAAGAAGGATGGCTCGTGGAGGATGTGTGTTGATAGTCGCGCTATCAACAAAATCATGGTCAAATATCGTTTTCCTATTCCTTGTCTAGATGACATGTTATATATGATGACCGGAGACACCCTATTTTCCAAAATTGACCTCAAGAGAGGTTATTACCAAATTAGAATTCATCCTGGAGACAAATAAAAAACTACTTTTAAAACTAAGGATGGGTTATACAAATGGACGATTATACCTTTTGGTCTGAGTAACACACCAAGTACATTTATGAGAGTTATGACACAAGTCCTCAGACCCTTCCTAGGAAAATTCATAGTAGTCTACTTTGATGATATTCTAATCTATAGTAATTCGGGGGACCAACATCTAAATCATTTAAAACAAGTCTGTGAGGTTTTGAGGAATGAACAATTGTATGCTAATCCTAAGAAATGTATGTTATTCATAGATAGTGTTACTTTTCTCGGATTTATTATATCTTCTCAAGAATTTTCACTGATCCCGAAAAGGTGCGAGCAATTAATGAGTGGCCCGAACCTAAAAATATTAGAGATGTTCGGAGTTTTCATGGACTGGCCACATTTTATCGGAGGTTTATTCGAAACTATAGCACCAATATAACCCCTATAACGGACCGTCTCAAAAAGGGTAAATTTCTTTGAACCTCAGCTGCCTCTAAAGCTTTTGATGAAATCAAGAAGAAAATGGTAGAAGCCCCGGTTATGCGCCTACCTGATTTTTCTAAAGTCTTTGAAGTCACATGTGACGCCTCAGGCATTGGCATTGGTGACATCCTGTCCTAAGAAGGCCACCCCGTAGCTTACTTTAGTGAAAAGTTGAATGACATCAAGCAGCGATACTCTACCTACGATAAAGAATTTTACGCTATCATTCAGTCCCTAAGGTATTGGAGACATTACCTACTCCCACAAGAATTTGTTATTTTCTCCAACCACGAAGCCTTGGGTTATACAAATTCACAAAAGAAACTCAATGCACGACAATGTCCTTTGGTTGAATTCCTTCAAGAGTATACATATACGATCAGACAAAAGGCCGAATCTGAAAATAAGGCAGCAGATGCCTTAAGTCGTTGGATAATGATAACCAAAAAAATTAGGGCTAAAGTGATTGGATTTGAACGAATTAAAGAAGATTATAAAACTGCCCTGATTTTAAGGAATTATACTCCGTACTAACAACTGGATGTGAACGAATAATTGATGATTTCTTTTTGGAAGAAGGATATCTATTCAAGTCCCAAAAACTTTGCATTCCCAACACCTCGCTTAGAGAATTCCTTGTATGGGAAATACACGTTGGAGGGTTAGCTGGTCATTTTGGATAGACTAAAGCTATTGCATTGGTAGAACACTGATTATACTAGCCTAGCCTGGAACGCGACATTAGTAAATTAGTAAGTAGATGACATATCTGTCAGTTAGCCAAGCAGCAGAAACAGAACACGAGACTCTACACACCTCTTCCAGTGCCTAATTGCCCTTTGCAGGACGTGAGCATGGATTTCGTCCTAGGCCTACCCAAGACTCTTAGAAAGCATGATTCAATCTGTGGTCGTAGACCATTTTTCTAAGATGGCCCATTTCCTCTCGTGCTCCAAAACTTTTGATGCTTCTAGGATTGCAAAATTATATTTCGATAAAATTGTTAGGCTACATGGATTACCCAAAACCATAGTTTCTAACTGAGACGTTAAGTTCACTAGTTATTTTTTGAAAACTTTATGGCTCAAAATGAGTACAAAACTCCATTTTTTCACTGCTTTCCATCCCCAAACGGATGAGCAAACCGAAGTTGTTAATAGAAGTTTGGTTAACCTTTTAAGGACTTTTTTAGGATAACACATTCAAGAGTGGGATTCCAAACTTCCAGTAGTTGAGTTCGCTTATAACAATTCTGTTAATCGAACCACAGGTCTAAGTCCGGCTGAAATTGTATACGGGTACCAGCTAGACAGCCTATAGATTTAATCCCTATGTGTCCTAAGGTTAGAACATCTGATTCTGCATCTGCATTTGCATCTCATCTATAAGAATTGCATAAAAAATTTGATAAAATAATTGAACAAAGCAACGCCAACTATAAGCTTAATGTTGATCGCAAGAAAAGATTTAAAGAATTTGAAGTTGGAGATTTTGTAATGGTATGGATTCGTCCGGAGCGGTTCCCTCAAGGATCCATTAAAAAGTTACATGCTAGAAGTGCAGGACCTTTTAAAATAATTTCAAAAATAAACAGTAATGCTTATGTGCTAGATCTTCATGAAGATTTTAATATAAATCATATGTTTAATATTGAAGATCTAGTAGCCTTTGAGGGACCAAAGTTTAACCCTACTAATCCACTACATGAGCCTTGTGTGAACCTACCCACCTCCACTCCCCAATTTGCCTCATTACCTAATGCGGAGAAGATTGAAGCAATACTTGACGATGAAATCATTTCCATTAAAGGTGGACGCCAAAGGTATCTAGTTCATTGGGAAGGAAAACCGGCAACAAAGGACATGTGGATCGGGCGGGATGAGATGCAGAGATTAGATCCAGATTTGTTAGAGCTGCATGAGAGTTCTCAAGACATTCACTCTACATGGTCGAGTTTTCTCCCACCCGAGGAGAATGATGAGGACATCAGCAAGAGTATTTGGCGCGTTTATTAGAGGCATCGGAGATCGACAACCACGACCAGGAGCCTTTATTTTTTATGCATTTTATGTATTGTTTATTTTTATATTTCAGTTTTCCTACTTTACCCCTATGGGGAGAGTTTGCTTTTGTAGCCCTATGAGCATTCTAATCTTGTTCCTTTTGTCATGATGAAGCCTATATATAAGGCTTTTTCTATTGTATTTGGGATGATTTGATGAATGAAAATTTTGATCTTTTGTCTTCTTCATTGTTGTGAGCTTTGAGAGAAGAAAGAGAACCCGAGGAGAGGGTAATTGCAATACCCGCCAGTCTTTGAAAGAGTCTGAGACTCGGGGCTTATCATTTCTTTCTTTGTTCCCCTTCCTTACATCTAACCACCTCCCCATCCTCCCAACAACTGTCGGCTTCCATTCCATCCTACCCCACCCATTCCATCCTCCCCCACCCAACAGCACC
>NW_021319937.1:6977-22676 GCF_001605985.2 Dendrobium catenatum | reverse complement strand
TATTCTTCTGGCTCATTAAATCTCTCCCTCTCTCTCCCTCTCTCTCTCTCTCTCTAGGTCTCCATTAAGAGTTATAACTTCCTCGCTCCAACAAATGAAAAATAGCTTTACCTTCTTCATAATCTCCTCCAAAAAAATCTTGGACTACTCTCCACAAAACCTTCAGCTAACAATTCAAAATAACCTACTTAAATTTTAAAGTTATCATTAGAGAAATGCATACTCTCTCATCATTAGAGAACTTCTAATACAATCCTCTATTTCCCCTTAAATCAACAACAAAGACGCATGCCATCATACACATCGTCATGCTATCACAAGCCCTAAGCTTCATAAAGAGTTTTTTCGCATCCGCCACATCAATTGAAATTAGAGAAGAATGATCCTCTAATTTCATAAAAGATCTAAGGTTTGATCACCATTAGAATCCATCATCAATAGCTTCAGAAAAAAAAAAAAAAACACCAACATCAGTCAAAAAAAAATCCATCAAAAAAATCTTCAAAACTCTAATTTTCTCCTTCCATCAACACCACCTATTGATTAGTTTTGATTACATATATTACTTTTCGTTATTCCATAGACGTAAGCATCCTCTTTATAAATAGAGGGTGAATGCAAGAAAAATTTAATGATTGCTGAATAAAATATTTTTGCAAGCAAGATTGCTCTCTCTCTCTCCCCTTCACTCACAACTTATAACCCTCGCTTCTATAATCCACCCTTCAGTACAAGATGGGTTTATCTCACTCTCTTCATCTCTCTGCTCCTCACTCACAACTTGTAACCCTCACTTCTATAACCAATCCTTCATTACAAGAAAGGTTTATCTCACTCACTTCATCTTATCCTTTTCATTTTGAACTTCTAATATAAGCCGCCCTTCCCACTTATAAATTGACAAAGAAGGTGCCATTAACATGCCAAACGCTTGGCTACAAGAAAGGTTTATCTACTTATGCATCCCAATCAACCACCCTCCATAATAAGTGCTTTTTAGCAGAGGAAATTAATGTTGACATAAATTCAAATATACATTTTGTAATGGATATTTAAGTCACTTTATGTCTTCCAAAAATCTTGTTCATTCAATTATTTATTATGGATATTTTGATCTATGTCATTAATTTGTTAGTAATTTATTGACAATTTGTAACAGTTTATTATTTCTTCAACATACATATCTATGGAAGGGAACATCAATATACCACACAGTAAAGTAAAGTTGAGGAAAGAGAGAAAGAAAAAGTGAAAGGGCACGAGAAGGCTCCATTTTGAAATTGTACTATCTACTATTTTATAGATTTAAAAATATAAAAACAGAAGGAAAATATCTCAACTAAGGAATTCAAAATTTTAAATTCTTGTTTGAAATATTTTTTCCCCCTATTTTAAAGTTCTGAAAATAGGAATAAGCATCATTTGAAAATAGAGCCTTCTCCCGGTTTATCCATTTTTTTTATCTTCTTTTCCTCTATCTTGCTTTACTTCATAGTATATAGATAAAAGAAAGATGAGAGAGAAACAAAAAGCAAAGTGATGCAGGACCACAATGCTTAAGATGGATGCGATAAGAACTTGCATGATTTCTTGAAATAAACAATTAAGATAAAACTATTAGCAGTTAAAATGACAAAAGAAAAACAAGAGAGCGGTGCCTACGTTTAGGCTAAGCCACTTGCCAAACGCTTGAATTATCAAAACGAGTTAGAAATTCAACAACATGCGAAGTAAATAATTTTCAACAAAATCCCTAATCTAACAATAAGATTAGAAGCATAGAAAACATGCTCAATCCTACGTTTACTAAGCTTAGCAGAGATAGGCGAACAAGACCTTCATGAAGAAAATTAAACTACAAGAGTGAGTTAAACTACGAAAATACAAGAGTAGGAAGATTGGAAATCTTTGTCACGGTTTGGATGTGATCCTCCACTGAACGGTGCCAAGTTGCTCATCTATGGCTTCGACGAGAGTATTTAGAATGCGTTCCACGTATTCCTCGAAGGTGTTGTCAATATTTGGGTTGACGTCGAAGAACGTCGAGTGGAGGATGTGCACGAAACCTTGCTCGTCGTAGGCAAGGTCGTAGTCAAGATCGGGATCATCCATGCATCAATCTTGTTACGTTGAAGTAGTGACAAAAGTGTTCATTTGTTGTCCTTGCAGATTTTCCTTAAGAAAGAGAGATTTTCCTCAAGAATCTAAGTAGTGGAAGGTGGAGGAGGGTGGTCAGCCACAAGGGAAAAGCTTGGGAAATCAGATTTTGGTGGAGTTAGGGTTGAATTTGGGAGAGGATTTTGGAGGGAATGCTGTAAATAATTTCCAAATCAAAGATTCTTGAATTGGAAAATATTTAGAGAGAATATGAGAGTAGGGGGGCAGTGGGGTTAGGGAAGAGGTTGGGATTTAATTCCAAAAGTGATGGTATGATTTTGGAAAGAAATTAAAGAGGTGGGGGGGCTTGGGAAAGTCGGCCAAGGAAGAGGGAGAGGGGCTTTGAATTCCTTCCAAAAGAGCCACTTGGATTTTGGAAACAAATCCCAAGGGGATCCAATGGGGCCGGCAACAATAGGGAGAGGGAGGTGGGATTTTAAAAGGCAATCAAAGCTTTCTTAATTTAATAAATTAAATTTAGGATGAAATATTTCATCCCAAGTTAATTTAAAAATCAAAAGGCTATGATTTGGAAAGTTTCCAAAAATAGGATTTCTAATTTAGGTAATAATTTCAAATTCAAATAAATTTGAATTTGCTTTAAATTATATTACCTAAATTATGAAAGCTAATTTAGAAAAGGTTTAATGGCAAGGGAATAGGGAGGGAAACCAAGGGGAGGGGCCGACGGTATGGAGGCTTGGCCGTGGGTGGTGTGGGGGTTGGGCCTAGCCGACAGGTGGGGTGGGTAGCTAGGATGGCCGGCGGCTAATCGAGGGAGGGAGGAGGTGGTCGGTGGTGAAGTGACGAAAAGGGAAGAGAAAGATCACATAACGAACCATGAACCTGGCCGTCTCCAAGGTTGGTGGGTGATCCAAATTCCCTCTCCAAGGGACCTCGCTCCAATCTCTCAAGCTCTCATGAGAACTCAAACAAGGGGAAGAAATTTTATCATCAATCATTCATTAACTTTAGAAGAAGACATAAGGACTATAAATAGTCTCGTACAAAAGGACTCAAAGATAAAATACAACATTGCCCTTAGGACTTACATATGACCTCCCTTAAGGGGTAAAACGGGAAAAACAAATACAACATAAATAACAAATAACACAACAAAACAAATACATGAAATGACTCAAAAATATATCGACTCGATCGTGGCCATAGATCGACAGCCACGCCTCTGATATACTTTCCATGCTCTAATGTCCCCATCACAAAGAGTAGAATGACATGAATCAAATCAAATCCACCTAATCCATATATTTATTATAATAGTATATATTTATATCAAAATATATTAATGGAAATCTTAGTCATCCAATCCACTATGATTCTCTATTTGACATAGTGGTTTAAGAAAACAAATATGGCTTTCAAATAGAGAATCCTGACCATCCAAAGTGAACTGGATAGCCCAGAGTAGTCATTGCATCAAGTGCAATTACTATAACTGAATAGGATCTAATCCATAATCCATATACATATATACTATCTATATATCTATAAAGTATATGAAAAATAGAAGCAGAGTGGCATAAATTCTCCATATTTATATTTAAAATTATATGCATGTAATATATCATATAAAATTAAATAAAGTCATAACATTTTTTATATTTTATTTTTCAACCTAATTTCTATGAATATACTTCCCATCTCTCAAATAGTTTTATCTTTCAAGTGAAAAATTTCATGTGCTGGGTTGCCAACAAATCATCTCCATAACAATGAAGGAATACAAAATCATATCATTTCCCAAAGAGTTCTCCACAAAAATAAATCAACCTCTACATTATGATGCAGTTTTGCTTGATAAAGCCTCATGCTCCATATAATACTCATTTGAGAAGAATATCTGTAATTAATTAAAACGCCAATCAAGGAGTTTTAAAATGCCCCATGCAACAATGATTAATATGCTTATGCTTTAGAAAGAAACAGGGTAGTCTATACTTTACTGTAGTCTCAGCTCAAGTCCTTTCTTAAGAGAATTGCAACTCTTCAAAGAGCTTACCTAGAGTAATTAATCCAAAGCTTAAGGTCTATAACAAGAGGAAAAAAAAACACAAAAACATGCATTGCAGCAGTTATGTTGGAGTTTCTATAAGCAAATAGTCCTTCTATTTGAGTTCTAATAATCTTCTAAAATGTGTATATAAATGACATTTATGCATTTGAACATGTTTCCATGCATGTTTCAAGTCTGATTGTAAAATGCAGCTGAATTAGGGCGCACCATATCATCATATGGTATGAACATAACATCACTGATTTTAACACATTACCTATGTCATGTATGGTTGCCTCCGTACGTAAAAGGTTTTAGTCTTCAGCTCAAAGATGCGATGACAAATAATTGATTCACTCAAAATGAATTTCTACTTCTTTATGAATGGATATGAAGTGCTTAACTTTGTTCTTAGTCCGATCCTTGAAAGAAGCAGGTGAATCACACCAATGAAACTTGCATAAGAAGCTAGGATCTAAGTGCAAAAGAAACCATGCAGAACAATTGATCCATATCCCACAACAACCCATTATTAGTGTCAAGGTTTCCATCACAGTCCTAGCGTAGCTCTAGCAAATTTCTTTCTCACCAACATGGCTCTTACAATTCTTATTTATAATGGTTATCTTACAATGGATCTAAAAGGAATGATCCAAAACCAATTTAGACCATCGCCTTACATTTTTCTTTTCATGAAAATATTCTGTTTTTCACTGTTTTCTTAGCAACTTTGCATTTGCAAGTTTATGGCTTTGATCAAAAGAATGGGGTTATAGAATATAAAATAACACCAAGATGTGCTAGGTTTAAATGGATGTAAGAAAATATATATTTCAAAAACGGGGATATAGATGACGATATAACATGTATAATTAAGTGTAGGTGTTTGAAATAGAAAGGTTCCTTAGAAGTATTATGTGATAGAAGAGTATCATGGAAACTTATATGCAATTTTATAAAGTTGTAATTAGGCCGAGGATGCTATATGAATCCAAGTGTTGAGCAATAAAAAAATGTTGATAAATAAATTGAGCATCATATAAATGAGAACGTCAAGATAGATATATGGCAAAATTAGGAAGGATATATTAAGAAATGCTTTGATTTGAGGAATGATTGGAGTGACATCTATTAAACATAGTTTATGTGGTTTTGACATATACAACTTATAATAAAAAATACACATTAAATGAGTAGACAAATTAGCGTTCGAGGATTAGGAAGAAAGGTAGAGCTAAGGTAAAATATATAGAAGTTGTACCAAATGATTTGTGGGGAATAGATTTAACACCTTTGGAAGCAGTCATCATGAATAAATAAAAAATGTGGATTCAAAAAAACAACCAAAAATAGTTTGGTAGGTATGATCATGATAGTGGATTTAATCTATTGTGTGCATGCACAATCTAGTTTGCATAATATTTCATAGTTGGTTATACTTTGTATGTATTTATCATGTAAATCTTAATATTCTCCTCCATCAATACTATTTGATAACTACTTGAAAGGGCACACCAACCATTTTTATCAAGCTTTATTATTTTGTGAAAACCCATCTAGAACTACAAGTTTAACACCAATGGATCTATTTAGAACAATGTTGTTGTATAAATCCGGAATTAAATTAGCAAGTTGGAGCAATGAAGTTCTAGTAAATTGTTATGGAGCTAGGGGTGTTTTTTTTTTTTTTTTAAATGGTAGGAAAATGGGGCACACATTTCAGAGATTTTTTGGTAGATTGGCTTGAAAAAATTCCAGTGTAACGTGAATAGCAGTATCATCCTTGATAAATAGCAGCAATGAGATCAAACAATTCATGCGTGGAATAAACATTTGAGAAGATGTTACCACTCACTAAATCCAAGAGTATAATGAACTAAAATATCAGAAAGAAGTGATTAAAACAAAAGAATTTATTCTGTTTATTTGTGAAATTGTGACACTTTCTCTTCTGGAGATGATGAAAGTAGATGAAAAATATTTTTTAAAAAGTACGGAACCAAAAAATACTCCTCCTAAACCTGAAACAAAAGAACAGACAAAAGACAAATAACATAGGTGTTCATGTCGGTGCATTCTCTCTCAGATCCCTTGAGAACAGTATACGAAGCGAAGATTTCATCATTTGAAGATACCATTGTTAGTGCGTATCGCAAGCACATTTTATCCCAAACTCAGATGTAAGAACTGAACTCTCATATTTTGGGATTCACAACTTCTCCACCAACCAACGTAAATGCCGCCCCAGGTGTTATTTAATACCATTACCTCTTACCACGAGACTATCGAAGTCGTGAAAACGAAAAATACTTCATAACCAAAAAATAAATCTAATAGAAACAGATCAGAATAGCAGGAGCACAGAATCCATCCCTGGACGGAGAATCACACATGAGCGGTCTGAAGAAAAATCAAAGCAGGCAGCTGTGAAGAAAGTACCAAGGAGAGAAGGAGACTTCGTGTCTCTGAGCGAGGCGAGAGAGGACGCGAGCGTCGCCATGGCGATTGTTACCTTGTTCTTGCCCTCTTATCTGTATGACCTGCAGAGCGCAAACCAGGAGCTCACCTCAAAGCGCAGACGAAACAAATACAGCAACGACGCAGCATTAGCGCAGGCACGTGTCATACTTTTGGCACGTGTCTTATGATCCGGGCTTTGGATTAGGAAGGGGCTGTAGGTGAATTAGTGCATTCTCTGAGTACTTTGAATTTAATTTTACTAATATTTATTCAAGTTTATCTATTTTAATAATTAAATTAATTTAAGCTCATTTAAAAATTTTTAAGAGTTCGTTGAAATTTGTCTATATCCTAAATACACATTTCATTAACACTAAGCAACCCTTCCACCCTCAAAAAAATAAAAAAATAAAAAAGTAACCCTTCCACCACCATTCTAAAGGGACATAAATCAATGTTGCCTTCGCCATAAATATTACATAAACCCCACATAAATTAGCATTTACATCAAACTCCTCTTTTGGACATGGGCGGATTTAAGGAACTTTTATTATATCCAGTGAACGTACGCAGAGGAACGTTCGGTTTTAGGCAAAAAAGCGCATGTACCGAGTTTTTTGACTCTATATATATATATATAATCAATAACAATAAATTAGTAACAATGAATTAGTAATAGTAAATCCATAATAATAATTCACATATCCAAGTAGTTAAGGAGTTTTGTCTTATGTGGTGTTTTTCTAGTGAAATTCAATTCATTTCTAGTGGATTTCAGTATAGAGTCGTCATTCTTGTCCATCGACATAATAATTAGCTTTTCATAACTCACAATTAGTTAATCACATGAATTACTAGAGAATATCACTATAAATCATAGTATTTAAAAGAAAGTCTGTCAACTCATCATACAATACATGTATAAATAGTCTACAACCAACCTCAAGAATAACTAACCTTACCTTATTTTCGCACACATTATTATAAAAGTAATAACAATCCACTATTACTCATTTATATGCCTATATTCATTCACAATATAGTTTGCTCAAATTAGAATGCCAAAGTCACTATATATCTTATTCATACTCAAATCATATAAAATACATTAATTACAGTTTAACTCGTAAAAATATAAAACCATCTAGTCATAATGACTAGAATAATTAGTACTATAATAAATCAAATGTTATTTAATAAAAGTTCACTAAACAAGAAAAAATGTAATAAATTTCAATTTAAGTAAGAGAATCAATTTCAAAATCAGAATCTTTGAAAATAGTGGTAGTATAAAAGTATCCTGAAATGATCTAAATTTTTTTTATAGAAGTAGCAAAATGAATTAGCGACCAGAAGCTTGCTTTTTCTCTTCTCTCTCCTCCTTCCCTTCTCCATCCCGACTAAGGGAGCTAAAGTAAGGCTTATAGAGCAGATGGAAGTAATATTTATTATAAATTAATATATAAAAACTCATTTTAGTGCCCTACATTATGGCACTCAAGTGACCTAGTGTAACAATATTGTATCTAAAATAACACTGCGTCGCGACGCTACGTTAACCCATGGTGGGACTATTTTGGTTCCTCTTTACGGAGTTGAGGGGACCAAAATAGTGTTTTAGTATAGTTGGAGACCATTTTGATATTGCATAAAGAGTCATGCACAATAGGAAATTCAGTAATTTGCAGTGGTCTTTGCGACGAAAAAAAAAATTTCTCTAAAATAGCGACAGATTTGCGATAAAATTTTCTATCGTTTATTTTGACATAGTTGTGGTCAATAATCTATCTCAAATTTGTGATCAAATATCTATCATGAATCCACAACAAATCAATCATAAATCCTTCACAAACACTTCTATCTAAATCAATATCCTCATTGTGGGGTAAGCAAGATTGGCTTATAGTCATCAATATTAAACCTAGGGGGGCTATTGAGAATATTGCATCAATACCAACAGTACTTCAAGAAAAGTGTATGCCAAACTTTAAAGAATATGCTAATGATATAGATAATAAAATTATAGCTAATGAAATCAAGTTGCAGTTAGAGGAGGTAGACTTAGACATTGAAAATAGCATTAAAGATGTTTGTAGTCAATATGTGGTCTCGTCAAATGAAAGTGAATGACCTAATGATTAATAGTTATAAGGTAAATGTGAATCACATATTAGTTTTTTTTTACATGTTAGTATACCTACAATAGTTCCTTTTTTACATGTTGGTATATATAGGATATTTCTTTTTTTTACATATTAACATACATACATTAGTTTCTTTTCTTATAATTAATTTATTTATTTTCTACATTTTTATAAATATACAAATTATAACTAATTGTTTCTTTTATTTTTTTAGCAGATGTCTTCTGGAGGTGATGAGCCCCATAGGCGTTCGATCACAAATATTTTTAAGATCAGGAAGAATACCAATGGAGGATCAAGTAGGGGTAAAGGTACTAAGGGGACATCCTCTTCACAGCCTGTCACATATACCCATCATGTCTTGCCTTTACCTACACCTCATGCAGGGAGTCCTCCATTTTACTTTGTAGACCCTCACTTTTAGTCATCAAATCCTACGTAGATGGCTCCCTTTTACACGTACTACCTACCACCATCTTCTCAAGGATTCCCTACTACTTATCACTATCTACCATATGTTCCGCTATTTTACTACCCACCACCCCCTCAGCCCTATACAGCTAGACCTTCCAAGCAGGTTATCGCAGCAACGAATATAAATGGGCATATGTTGATTTAGTATGAGGGTGACGTGTATATAAATATGTATATTTTATATTATGCATATATTTGAGAAATAATATTCTTCAACTAAATTTTGTGCAAGTTTTATCCATCAAATAAGCGCATACACTAGATACGAAATATCATACGGAATAGGTTTGATGCTTCATATGTTTCTTAGAACAAAATCTAAAGGAAGTGCACGACATGTGGTTCATAAAGTTTAAGATTAGTAAGTTGCAACATAATAAACATCTCTTCATATTTTATTACACTAATAAATAATATTTTTTTCTAATTTATTGTATACAACGAGATTTCTATTGTTTGCCTGAGCATGTTGTTAGAATCAAAACAAATTTTGAGAAATGCAAAGCAACTCACTTGCAAGACATTTTCACTCACATTAGGAGGGAAGACGAGCGATTACTTTGGATTGGAGAGGGAGAATGAGTTGAGCTTAATAGTGCTTGGGGCCGGGTAGCCTAAATTTATAGCTAGGAGGGAGTAGAACAGATAGAACCGAGGTTTTGATATTGGGGGCCTGGGTAGTTCTTTCAATACTAGGGGCTCAGTTTCACACACTGAGTATAGACGATGATTGGAAATAATTTTAATAGTTTTTAATAATTTCTTTGTTTATGAATGTTAATCAAAGTACAATACAGAAGGAGAGGCTTTCTAGATAACCCACTGTAGTTGAGTTATAAAGTCACACTCATAAGCACCAGGAGAATCAATTGTGAGTAAATGAGTGAGCTAGGAGGACATTTATAAATATATAAGAATATTATACTTATAGAAATATTATAAATGACGATTATACAATGATTAATATTATTTTATATTTTGTTGGATGAGTATACAAGGCTTCGAGAAAGCCAGGCTGCAGTAGTGAGGGTTCCTCTAGTGGATCTAAAGATATTTCTGGCAACCACACTTGGTCACAGGCGGTAGGTAGAATGCAGAAGGGATGAGTTTATGAATTAGGCTCGCAAGCCTACCATGCTAGGGACAGTCCTCTTATGGTACCAACTACTCCGTAGGCAACCAGAAGAGTTCAAATAGCCAACATGTGTCTAGCATGACAGCGGAGTTACACTACAGGAAATTCAGGCATTACCGACAGCTTTTCTAACGGTTAGTGATAGATTTCCGGCAGTTTTTAAAAAAATGGCGGCTTTTTGACGGTTTAAAAACCGCCAGAATAAACCGTGTAGGAAACTATTTCCGGTGGTTTATATCACCGGTGACTTTCCAACGGCTAAGACGGTCGGTAATTTCCAGCGGTGGTAATGCCGGTGATCATTGGTTAGTTATCGATGGCATGCCAGTTATCAAAACCGCCAGTGTTACCGGCGGCCAAACTACCGGATCATCGTCGGTTGACCGCCGGCGACCGTCAGTTAATCACTGGCAGCTTATCAGCTGTAAAAACCATAGGAATTATTGGCGACTAAATCGCCGGATTATCGACGGATAACCGCCGGCAATCATCAGTAAGCCATCGGTAATTATCGGTGGCTTTAGTAAACTTCTGGCAGCTATGATTAGCCGTACGATATCGAGGTTTCTGGCGGCCAAACCTCCGGTTAGCCGCGGGAAACCTGTAGCATTTGAAAAAAAATTGACGGCATCCCTTCTATATTTACTGATTTTTATCCTAAACTCTAAACCTTCACATATTAGACAATAATTGTCATAAATATGTAGCCTGAATAAGTGTATGTGCTTTATTTTCGAACAAGTGTACTTTATTTGAATTGAAATTAGCATGCTTTGGTAGCTGAAACTGGAAACTTTTTTAGATAAACCCAAACTTAAATGGAAAATAGAGTTGGATATCTTATAATACAGAAAAAAATAATCTATATTGATGAAATTTTAGTTAACTTTTACTGTTTTGTGAACTTTTAGTTAGATCAAACTTGGCGAAAGATATGAGGATAGTGAAGTGTGCTTCTTCCAACATAATGCTTCTTGCTACAATTTTCTCTTACATAAGTTAACCTTTGAGATCATTCAAATCTCCATAATAAGTTGCACTTCCTATTCCCATTAAAAGCTCTACCACTCTCTTTGTGATTAGAAATAATAGCTTTGTTAAATTTTGATTTTCTACCATATTAAGTGTCTCACCTCAAGTAGATTTGTTAGTGATTTTATAGTTATATTAGACATAATCAACATCCTGCACCTTAATACCCTAAACTCAGCTTATTTACCAACTATCGTTTCATATCTGGTCTCTAAGAGTAAGTCCACTCATCCATCTGAGCATTCTCATCTCAGCAACACTTAACTATTATGCTTCTCTTTTAATGGCCAAAATTCTGCGCTATAAAGCATTGCATTCATAAGATATCTAAAATGTATACTCTTATTAAATGTGTACTAATAATATCTCAATCTATTTCATGATGACTATGAACAATAATCACAAGATATCTAAAATGTTTACACTTATTAAATGACTTGATTGGCCAAAATCAACAAGAAGAATATAATGAGCAAAAATCAAACACCAAGGTACATCCTCTTGCAAAGTCTAGTGAGAACATTCATGAGTAAAGCAAAAAAGAAATAGACTTAATGCTAATCCTTGATTTAATTCAAGAGAAATAGGAAAAAAACTTGTTTAAACCACAAAATATCATTTTTTGGAAAAAAAAAATGCAACCCTATATACCAGAACGGACAGAGGTTTCGCGGGTGGAATGCGCCTAGCTTTAATGCCAGAGTGGGGGCGAGATCTTCAGTCGGAGGGATGTTGTCGGCGGCCGGAATCCTGCGCAGGAGGCGCAATCGATCGCGAGAGGCGCTCTGATGCCGGAGTAGGGGCGAGCGTGCAAGAGAAAAGAAATGTAAGGAAATGAAGCGGAAGGCTCGGGATGGGTAATTTTAGGGCATTTTCTGGCAGTTTTTTGGTGGTTGTCGCCGCCGGAAATACTCACTTATCTCCGGCGGCGGTTTATGCAAAACCGTCGGATAAATCGCCGGTCTTACCGGCTATAAGACTGCTGATAATAGTCGTCGGTAATAGCTGAAATTCCTGTAGTGTTAGAAAATGTTTGAAAAACACATGCGGATATGAACATTCAAATACTAAATGAGCTTAGAAGATTGAGAGAGCAAATTGGCGATAATCAGTCTGTGCCTACATCGACCGAGCATGATAGCGATGACACAGATTCCTCCTCGAGTGTCTGTAATAATATTTTTGATGAATTTTAATTATTTTGATGTACTATAAGAACTATTAAAATTACAATGTTATAACAATTGTAGAATTTTATGGAATGCGTTTGTTTATTTAAACTATTGAAATGTTACTGTTTGATTACTAGTGTTTTTTATTACTGCATATAATTATTGTTTTTAAACTGTTTGGATTCATACTGTCGGAAAGCTCAATAACAGATAGCATGAGTTATTTTTTAAAAATTTATGCTACAAGTTTCTCATTTATTTGTGATGGAATTTTAGTCACAAACCTTAATACGATGATTTAGTATCATTATTTGCGATGGAAAAATCCTTCACAAATGACGGCGGATTTACGAAGGATGCTCCATCACAATATACAATGGATATTCTGTCGTAATTTGAGGAGAATTTTCCATCACACTTCCGCCGCAAAAGACGCTACAAAATATTTGTGATGGATGTGTTCCGTTGCAAATACTTTTGTGATGGGGGTTTTAATGGCGGATTCAACTCCGTCGCAAATCCCCCGCAAACCAGGATTTGTGACGGAATATTTTTCTAGTTTTGCGGCGGCGGATTATTCCGCTGCAAAAGGCTGAATTTCCTGTAGTGAAGGAACTATTTGGTGCTTCAGTTTTTATAATATTTGTGATTTTGATTGCTATGAATATAAATAGAAAATTTTAGGTGGTACACATGTAAATGTAATGATCTTAAGTGCTAAGCATATAAATCCCACTTTTAAAAAAATAGGCAAGAAAAAAAAATGAAATTACATGAGGCGCTAACTAAATAGAAAGATCCATGAACATAATTAAACCATTATTTATATATGCTAAGTCTTTGACATTATAATCTTCTATAAGCTGTAAAGATAATAACAATGATTTATTCTTGATGAACAACATATTAATGGAAATCTTTCTCCCCTTTCTGATAAAAATATGTAAAACGGTTCCTAAATAAACTTTTTGTTACTAATGCTGTTCATTTACTATTATTTTGTTGTCTTTTTATATTTCGCTTTTAATATTTGGGTGAGTCCATCTTCCATGCTTAAAATGAATGCATTAACATGAAAAATCTACTACACCATCTTTTAATTTGAGATTATTCTCTTAATGTAGAATCTTGCTTCAATTCAAACATCAATCATATTATGGCGAGAGTTTGCCTTGTGTAAGCTTAGTATAAAACATTTTCTAAGGATAAATTCACTTAGGGTCTATTTGGGTTGGTTGTTGTGTTTTGTAAAGTTGATTGTGAAGCTATTGTTGATAAAGTAATTTTTTTGAAAACTACTATAAAAATTATAAATATATATAATTTAAACATCGAACAATTGCTTCCTTAAAGTTTTCACACATTAATAACACTAGTTGTGAAAACAGCTTCTCATCATAGAAAGTTTTAGAAAGCACGGAGAAAACAAAAGCCAAACTAAACTGTAGTTGCGATTTGAAAACAAAGAAATGAAAAAACGGTTTTAGATTTTGATAATATCACCATCAGATCATATAAGATAAAAATCATTAATTTTTTTGGCAATATTAAAATTAGTAATATACATGATTGAAAGAATTCTTAATATTATTTAATTATCAATCAGATAAATCAAAATTTTCACAATGAGTGGTTCTAATTACATGATATGATAAGTATGATTTCAAATGTTAGAAACATTCAAATGATTTGGAATCAGATACATATGGTGTTTGATGATATCTTATATGTATGGAATTAATTATTTTGATTAGTAAAATATATTATAAATTTGATCATGACTTTATGATACAAAATGATATGCCAATAAGGGACATATTCTAATGCTAATTAAGGGATATTAAATCAATTAAAAGGAATAAAATTAATTTAAAGATTCAACCATTTTCATTAAAAAAACTTCAAATATCTTATATATTCTAGTCTTTCACTTATATGATAAGATGTATATTGATTTAAGGATTCAATCCTTTTAATTGTTTTGTTTAGAGGGGTTCACAAATGAAGAAATTTATTTTCCATGAGGAAACCTCAAAGGCCCTGAAGAAATGTCTTCAGGCTACAAAGAAGAAGAATATGAAGGAATCAAGAAACTGGTTGAATCAACCCCAAAGCCAGGCCTAACACAATTAAATTGAAGAGAAATGATCAGTCAGACATCAGAAAGGCGGCCTGGCCTCAAATAGAATTGCTGTCCTGGAGTATTTGTGGTGGTAGAGAAATATAAAATTTAGCGTCTTAGCGTTGTATAAAAATCTGGCACGCAATCAAATAAGAGAGAGGGTGTACCATTTATAAGACACCAAGATTTTTACGTGAAAAACCCCTAAAAAAGGGAGTCTAACAGAAGTTCTCCTCTCCTTTCAGTCGAGTCTAACAGAAGTTCTCCTCTCCTTTCAGTCGAGTGGCCTAACGGCTCCTCTCCCTAATGGTCGAGCTGCTTTTCTTTCACTAGCGCCTCATTCTTCTTGGCCACGGGGCCTAGCCCAGTTTGAATGAATCCACTAGTATTGTTGTTGATTACAAATAAGGCCCTTCCTTGGGGGAAGGCCTTAACTTGATGCACATCTTATATAATATATTACATGATGAGAATATAAAGAATCAGTGTTGTTGTGTTTGTTTGATCTGAAGGACTGTAGTCAGTGAGCGACGTAAGTCAGAAGGACCATAGTCGGTGGGCTACGGAGGTCGAAAGGACTGTAGTCGGTGGACGACGTAAGTTAGAAGGACCATAGTTGGCGGGCGACGGAGGTCAGAAGGACTGTAGTTGGTGGGCGACGTAAGTCAGAGGGACCTTGGTCGACAGGCGACGGAGGTCAGAAGGGCCGTTGTTTGACGACGAAGATCAGAAAGATGGCCTTAGGGAGAAATACAACAATGGACAGAAATCTAGTATTAGATAGATGTCCGGCGAAAGTCCGACAACAGGCAGAAGTCCGACATCGGGTAGAAACTTGGTGACGAGCGGAGGTCCGATGTTGGGTAGAAGTCTAATGTCAGTTGGCGGTTGAGAAGAACTCTGGCGTTAGATGGTATTCGGGAAAAACTCCGACGTCACTTTGAGGTCGGGCGGAATTCCAGCATCACTTGGAGGTCGGGCAAAATTTT
>NW_021319937.1:0-3300 GCF_001605985.2 Dendrobium catenatum | reverse complement strand
TCTAAACCTAATTGATTTTTAAAGTAAATGGCACTAAAATAAACTAGAATTTTGAAAACTAAAAAATAATTCTCCGCAATCCCTAAAATCTTGAAATTAAATTCAAATCTTCTTTTATCCTTAGACTAGATGGAAAAATTCTTAAACCCAAAAAATCTCTTTTCATACCATTAATAATTAATTAAAGGTATAAACCCTAAAGCTTAAAAATAATAATAATAAATTCATTTTAGATTTAAATTATCTCAAATTTTCAAAAAAAAAAAAAAAGGACTTAGGGGTTCATATGAGCCTATGGTTTTAATTTCATTAAGATGTGAGGCCACTTGCTTAAAAAACTCTCAAACCATAATTTTAAGTTAGGTTAGGGTACCTAAGGATCTAGGAATACATAATACATTAAAAATTCAATAAAGAGTTATAAAATATTTAAAAAAAAAATTGTAATAAATCATAGAAGCAAGAATACTAATTTTAAACTATTCTAAGATTAAAAAAAAAGGCTTATAAGTTTTTTTCTATTAACTCAAAGTTCAAATTAATAAACCATTAGAAATCATGAATTACTGAATTTTAGTTAAAAATTTTAGAGATTCATTGTTAGATCTATAATGTTGTGGTTCAAGTTTTATAAAAATTTATAATTAATTTAGAGTTAACTTAGTTAAAAAATAAAAATAGGTTCAAGTAATACTATAAAATTATAAAAAATATAAATGATCTCAAAATTTTTAGAGCCCATTTTAATAAAAAAAATATTTATTCAATAATGAATAAAAAAATTTTAGAGTAATTCAAGATAATTCCAAATTTTTATGAGATTTCCTAAGGTTGTTCAAAACTTTAGTGAATTATTTCATAATTTTTGGACATTATCTAAACTAAAAATAAATCTTTCTCTGAAAAACTTGTATATAAAAATATAAAAAATAGGCATCTAAAAATTAAAATAAAATTAAAAATAAATTATAGAATGACACCCTCATAACTTATCACATACTATGTGTTGGATATAGGGCAAACCTTATCCTTTTTAGGGTATGTGGCTTGCTTGTATTTTATTTCTCATGTTTTGACTTATACTACTTTATATTTTATTGTATTGGAATGCGTTAAATCAATAACTACAAAGCTTGAAAAAAAAAGAAACTTAATTTTTTTTATTGCTAGATTTGAACCAAAATAAAGATTTGAAATTAGTTTGTTGGAAAAATTTACTAAAACTTGAAAAATAATTTTCATTTAAATGTAAATCAAATATGATGCAGACGTGCAATAAAAACTACCAAACAAGGTGAGAATGGAGAAAGTGATTAACTTGGCTAATGAGATTGTCATAACTAGCATTACAGGAAAATCACTCGTTATCGGCGGTTTTGTAAAACACCGGCGGCTTGTCGGCAGGAAAAAAACTGCCGGTAAAAACCGCCAGCTTTAATTTACATAACCGTCGGTTAAACCGTCGGTAAAAACCGGCGGTCACTCTGCCGGTTAAGATGCCGTTATTACCGGTGGTTTGAAAACCGCCGGTCTAGACCGCCGGTAATTGATGAATTTCCTCTAGTGTAGTGTTAGGGAGGCTATTGATTTTAAAGCTTCTCCAAGCCTCTCAACTCTTTGGCGGTAGTAGTTTTCACCCTCTCTTCACTACTCAAGGGAAAGAAGATGTGCAAGTGATAGCCCACTCTAACAATTAATCCCAAGAGACAGTAGAGAAGAAGAAAAAAGAATTTCAATAGTCAAATGAAAGTAGTGTAAAAAAATGTGCTTACAGTTGAAATCAAATTTTTTAAAGAATTACAAAATCTTGAAGGAGGAGGATATAGAGATCGAATAATTACTTAGTCTTGTGTGAGGGCATGAAAGAAGTTCTCTAGATAATTAGTTACCTCGACTTTTATAATTAATAACATCTCAAGAGAGGTGAATCTCTTGAGAATACTCTTAATTGAAGTAATGAAAAATACTTTTATGATTTCAATATTTTTGATAAGGATGTGATTTTAGAATTTTCAAAAAGAATTATTTTAAATTTTAAACGACTCTTTTTATATGCCAACGATAGAAATGTTGGGAGCACTAGATTCTCATGAGAAGTTTAGAAGTATTCCAAACTATCTTACGTTGGGCTTAAAATCTTTGAAATTAGAATTTAATATTTGAGTTGTTCATTTTATTCGAACTTCTACGCTTACGTTTTAAAAATCATAAAATGAGAAAATGCCTAAGAAGTGAAGACTTATGATATGAAAAAATAGCCTTATACCCTTAAACTAAGATGAGCATTGCGTAGTAATAACTCGAACATATGTTTAAAGAAACATGATTGACTTACAGCTTTTACGTCACGAAGAATTTAAGAAACTACGACTATTCTGGAGATGACTGCTAACTAAATCCACTTGATGGATTCAAAATCATGATGCCAAAGTCACTATACAATACAATGAAGATATGGCACTGTTATTTAAGGAATTGAGACTTACAACTTAGCCATCAAGCTAATCTTTTGAATATTAAGGACACACAAATCTTCTAGCTAATGCAAAGTTTTATTCTTTTATTTATTTATTTTTTACCTAAAGGGAGCTTTGTATTTGTATTTATTTTGATTCCTTGATGCTATTCCTAGTTATTTTATTTGATTATTTTGTCTTGTAACAAGAGTTTGATTCTAAAAAAATCCAATGTCATAAGAAAATTAGGTTTTCCTATTACCAAGCATGAAAGTTTGTATATCACACCAATTTGACTTTTTTTTTTTTTATAGATCAGGATGACAATTTGTGCAAATCAAATGCTTTGATTCAATCATGTTTTGCTTTTTTTTTCAATTAGGCAATTAATATTTGCAATACAATGAAATGTAAAAGCTGAATATAAAATACAAGAGAGTAAAATGCAAAAGAAAGAAAACACCCTACCCTAAAAGTTTAGGGTTGGTGCCCTATCCAACATCTAGTATGTGCTAGGTTTCACTCTATTATTAGTTTGCTCTTTTAAGTTTGAATTTTAAATTTGATTAATTTTTATCGAGGGGTGGTTTAATTTTAGTTTTTAATGATTTATAGCTTTAATTTGGAACTTAGGAGTACTTTGTGAATGATTTTTTTTTCTTTATTTGATATTGTGGTAATTCATTTAGTTTATTATTCTCTAAAATTTTTTGAGCTAATATAAATTTATTTCATATTTTTCTAATTTTCTTGAATTTCCACTAAAATTTGTATTTTTTGTTATTATTTATTATATTATTAAATCTAGGTCTTTTTTATTTTTGTTTTAGCTTTAAATGAAATA
>NW_021319936.1:146726-168155 GCF_001605985.2 Dendrobium catenatum | reverse complement strand
TGCAACTTATTGAAGTTTTGGATGATTCCAAATTTAATTGTTCAATGTGTAGTTATCTCCTAACATTTTTTAGAAAATTGCATTTGCTCTTGTGTGTACTGACATTTCAAGAAAAAATTACCTCCAGACTACGAAAGGATTCAAATTAAATTCAACATGCGAGTGATACTTTTGTAAAATTTGAAGCTTGCACTTTTTTTAGAATCAAAATTGAAAGGAAGTGATTGTATTTTGAGTGAATAAAAAATACACACAAAACAAGGAGATCATATAAAAATTATACTGGATCGTACAGGATGATGTATGTTCGATACGGACGATCAGACAGTTATCTCCTTAAAGCATATGGAACGAATAAGGAACTTGCTCGAAATTTTTTTTTTAGTCCTATTCGATCCAGGACGAAATAAAATATCGTACAAGACGATTGGTTCACTGGAAAATTTTCGTTCAGATGAATTTACATTATCGTCCGTGGCGACTGGTCCTCTGGAAACATTTCGTAACAGACGAAATTAATATCGTCCAGGACGATCGGGTCTCTGGAAAAATTTCGTCCAGAGAAATTAGATTATATCGTCGTGGCGATTGGTCCTCTGGAAAATTTTTGTCCAGACGAAGTCAAGGAATCGTCCAGGACGATAGGTCCTGCTGTAAAATTTTGTCAGACGAATAAATATCGTCCAAAACATTAAACCGACTTAGAACAGTTTTCAGCGAGTTCTAGAACCGAACCTTGTTAATAACCGTTCGTATGGACGAACCTAGTTCGTACAGGACGATCAACTGTATCGAAGACATTTCGTACACATATTCAAATAGGGTCGTTTCAGATCGTTTAAGTAAAATCGTCCAGGACGATCCACGATCGTATGGGACGATCCACTGCGTACAGAATTGAATACTTGTAGTTTTTGGTGGTTTTTTCTTGTCTTTTGTATAAATAGTCAAATTAGACTGCCACCCAATCTTTTTGTCATTTGATCTTCGTGCCTATTGAGAGAATAGCCAAGGAGAGAGTGGAAGAGAGCATTCAAGGGAGGATTCCTACCACTGGAGCAAGAAGGCTTCACTTGGATTTTAAAGGTAAGAGTCTCTACTTGTGAATTGGGATTACTTCAATCTCTTTTTCTTCTTCCTTCTAGATTCTTGGTGAGAAGATCTGTCAAGGAGATCCGGTTCTCTGCCGACACTTGGAGAGTGTGAACAGCCGTAAGGTTCTCTGCCTACACTTGGAGAGTGTGAACAGTTGTAAGGTTCTCTGCCTACACTTGGAGAGTGTGAACAGCCGAAGGGTTCTCTGCCCACACTAGGAGAAGTGTGAAAGGACGGAAGGGTTTCTCTGCCCACAATAGGAGAGTGTGAAAGGAGGACGGTTCTCTGCCAACACTGGGGATTGTGTGAAAGGACGACGGTTCTCTGCCAACACTGGGATAGTGTGAAAGGAGGACGATTCTCTGCCAACACTGGGGATTTGGTTAAAAGGAGGACGGTTCTCTACCGCACGGGGAGTGGTTGAAAAGAGTGTGTTGTAAAGGCTTCCCGCCTTGCTGTGGGTGCAAAAGGAGAGTCACTATTGGTATTAGTGCAATACTCAGAGGGTGCCTCTGGGGAGTGGATGTAGGTCTGGTTATAGACCGAACCACTATAAATCTGGTGTCATTTACTTTACTGTTTTTACGTTTCCGCACTTTAAATTTCAGTTTTAAAAACTCTGTGGTTGAAAAACATTTTCTACAAAATTTAAAAGAAATTTTTATTTTGGTTCAATAATTTTTAAAAAGGGGACTTAATTTTTAAACTACCAATTCACCACCCCCCTCTTGGTAGCCTTGGGACACTCACTTAGGCTTAATAACCTAATTACTAGACTCAACAAGTGGTATCAGAGCTTCGTTTCAAAATCATAAGTTTGAACTACTTTTGATTAACGTAGATGGCTACTTTCGGAAATCGAAACACACCTGAGGGTTACTCTATCACTAGACCTCCACTGTTTGACAATATTCCTTTTGATTTTTGGAAAAACACGCATGTCTACTTTCTTAAGTCACTTGATTATCGCATGTGGATATTAGTCCATGATGGCTACACAAACAACTAGATTTGGTTGATGGAATTATGGTAGAAATACCTTTTACAGATTGGACTAGTAGAAGAACGTGACTTTAGCACAATTAAATGCCAAATGTCTAAATAGTTTCTTTTGTGCTTTTTAAAATCTGAAGATACATGCGGGTTTCCACTTGCAAAAGCGGAAAGGACATATGGGATAGACTTTGTATAACTTATGAAGGGACAAATGAGGTTAAACAATCAAGGCTCAATATCTTGTTATATGACTATGAATTGTTTCGCATGAAACCTAATGAATCTATTTTCAACATGTACACAAGATTTACACAAATTGTCACTTCTTTGCATGCACTTGGTAAGGAATTAACTAATGCAGAAATGGTTAATAAAATTCTTCGTTGTTTACCTACTACTTATGATGCAAAAAATTACTGCAATTACAGAGTCTAAAGATTTAAATATTTATTTTATTGACAATCTTCTTGGTTCACTCATTGCTTATGAGCAAGGAGTAAGTCAAAGGAAGATTGATGCAGTGAACAGAAAAGAGAAGAATATAGACTAAAAGTGGAAGAGTCAGAGAGTGAAACTCACAACCTGAGGATGAAGATGATGTTGCACTGATGACTAGACAATTCAGAAACTTTTTAAAGAGGAAGCAGAAGAGACGCCAGCAATGGAATAGAGGTAAGTTTAACAGAAATGGCAAGGTTTCTAATGAAGTGATTTGTTATGAATGCAGGAAACCAGGTCATATCAAAACTGATTGCCCAAAACTCAAAGCCACTCCTGGAAAGGAGAAGGTTGAGGAGAAACCTATGGTAAAGAATGGCAAGAAAAAGTTTCAAAAGAGCTTTCTGGGCAGACTCAGCTTCAGACTCATCTGAGACAGAAAAAGAAGAAGAAGTCACTAATCTTTGCTTAATGGCAGACAATATGGATCACTCAGATCAAGAAGAGGTATGTGACTTATCCTATAATGAATTATTTGAAGTTTCTGAACACATGCATGATGCATATAGGAAAATGAAAAAGATGCATACTAGTGTTAGCTTAGAACTGAAGAACTCAAAAAGAACATGAAATCCTTAGGAAATACCATGCTATTAAATAGATGACAACACTGAACTACTTGATGAATATGATGACTTGAATAAGAATTTTGAAAATCTAAAATCATCCAATGCTGATCTTGAAAAAGAATTTAAAAATTTTAAGGATGAATCTGAGAGAAAGCATATAGAATCAATTATACCAATCGAATCTTGGAAGATATGAATTCATTTTACAAACTGACTATAAGAGCTCTCGAGGATAATAAGAAACCCCCCAAACTTGAAGATTTTACAAATCCTAAATATTATCCTAAATTCATGAAATCCTTAGAAGACAATCACATGAAGAAACTTAGGAATATTTTTCCTAATGTTAAATGTAATAATTGTGGATTTTGGGACATATAGCTCACACCTGTACCTTGATGATGAAATTAATTTGGTGTGGAGACCTAAGATGCATAAACCTAGACATATCATACATGCATCTGATTATAAATTGCTAAAAGGTGAACCACAAACTTGTTTGGGTTCCCAGGTCTAACATTTGATATTTTTGAGATTTCTCACACAAGACCTCGTGGGAGCATATGGTACCTGGATAGCGGATGTTCAAAGCATATGACTAGAGATACTGCACAATTCATATCGCTAGAAGCCAGGAATGGAGGCAAGGTTACACTTGGAGATATACCACAAAAAAGTGGTGGATTCTGTATGATTGGTAATTTCAAAACTTTTTTATAGACAATGTGTTATTGGTTGAAGGCTTAAGCATAATTTGTTAAGCATAAGTCAGCTATGTGACAAGGGATATAATGTGAAATTTTTACCCACTAGCTGCATATTAAGCCTAAATGGAAAGAAGTTTTTAAATGGAAAAAGGGTTAAATAATATTTACATGCTAGATTTGAATTCATTCAAACTCCTATTGCTTTCTATTTGAAAAACTTTTCTGATGAATCTTGGCTTTGGCATAGAGACTTTGTCATTCTAGTATGAAAAATCTTAGGAAATTACCCAAAAGAAATTTAGTAAGAGGTTATACAAAACTAGACTTTACTAAGGACCACCTTTGTGATGCATGTCAATTAGGAAAACAAGTGAAGTCCTCTTTTAAGTCCAATAATAATCTTAGAACTAGTAAAACTATTGGAATTCTTCACATGGATCTTTTTGGACCAGTAGGAACTGTAAAGTCTAGGAGGGAATGTAATTAACGATTTGTTTATTGTGGATGATTTCTCAAGATTCACTTGGGTTAGATTTCTTTTTCATAAAAGTAAATCATTGAGGAATTCAGAAATTTTTATTTGGATACAGAGAAAACTAGGATGTGAAATAATATCTTTACAAAGTGATCATGAGGAGAATTTGAAATGAAAGGTTTGAAAATTTTTGTAAAAAAAAAGGGATTGATCACAATTTTTCTGCACCTAGAACCCCAACAAAATGGGGTAGTTGAAAGGAAAAACAGAATATTAATAAAGCCAGCAGAGCAATGTTGGAGAATACTAACTTCCTAGATATTTTTGGGCTGGGCGGTTACCAACTGCATGTTATGTTCTGAATAGGGTGAATGTGAGATCGATATTTAAATAAAACACCCTATGAGTTACTAAAAGGTAGAACACCAATTTGTCTCATTTGCATGTTTTTTGTTGCAAGGTTTCATTCATAACAATGGAAAATTGCCTTAGGAAAATTTGATCCAAAATCAGATGAAGGAATTTTGTTGGATATTCAAGTGTTGGAAAATCTTATAGGGTATTCAACAAAAGAACTTTAGTTATTGAAGAAACCACACATGTTTATTTGATGAATCTGGAAATTTAGAAGAGCAAAATATTATTGAAGAAGAAAATTGGAAAAACTCCCAAAAGATTGGATAGATTAAATTTGGAGAAAATGTGGAAGAAATTTGGAAAGAGAAAACCATTTGCCTAGAGATTTGAGATTTTCTAAAAATCACCCAAGAGAACTGATTATAGGAGAACCAAGTGAGGGTGTTAGAATTAGGCGTGGATTAAATAGAAAGTCAATCATTCAGCCTTTTTATTTCAACAATAGAACCCACTAAATATTGATCAGCACTTTCTGATGAATTTTGGATATTGGCGATGCAAGAAGAGCTAAATCAATTTGTAAGAAACAAAGTTTGGGAATTAACTACAAGACCAAGTGGTGTTCAAAAATAAAATGAATGACTCAGGAGTAGTCATTAGAAATAAGGCTAGATTAGTGCTAAGGGGTATAATCAAATTGAAGGAATTGTTTTTGAGGAGAACCTTTGCCCGTGTAGCAAGACTTGAAGCAATTAGGATTTTACTTGCCTTTTGCCTATTTTAAAAGTTTTAAATTATTTCAAATTGGATATCAAAAGTACCTTTTTGAATGGTGTTATTGAAGAAGAGGTTTTTGTAGAACAACCTCCAGGATTTGAAAATTCAAAATACCCAAATCATGTTTTTTAAGTTAAAGAAGGCATTATATGGATTGAAACAGGCACCTAGGGCTTGGTATGAGAGATTGAGCACTTTCCTACTTGAAAGATCTTTTGAAAAAGGAAGTGTGGATACAACTCTCTTCTTAAAGAAATTTGGAAAGGAAATACTAATTGTTCAAATTTATGTGGATGATATCATCTTTGGATCTTCAAATAAAAATCTCTGTGATGATTTTTCTAATACAATGAGTAGTGAATTTTGAAATGAGTTCTATAGGAGATTTAAATTACTTTCTAGGTTTTAGCATCAAGCAACTTGAGGAGGGACATTTCTTAGTCAAACTAAATATATTAAGGATATCTCAAGAAATATGAAATGGACAATGCTAAACATGTTAGTACACCAATGAGTTCCTCAGTTCAGTTGGATAAGGACCTTAAGGGAAAATCTGTTGATCAAAAGAAATATAGAGGGATAATTGGATCTTTTGCTTTACTTGACTGCTAGCCGACTAGATATTATGTTCAGTGTTTTCTTTTGTGCTAGATTTCAATCAGATCCAAAAGAATCACATTTGAAGCAGTGAAAAGGATTTAAAAAATGTAAAGCATGCAAATAGCAACTATCTTAACATTATCATCATTAGAAACGTCATTTAATTCAACTAAAGAAGGTTCCTCTCCAACCACCATGTTATCCCGCAGATTCACCAAAGGATCATCGTGCAGAGTGTTTTACTTTTCATTTCCACCTACCTCATCTAGTTTCTTCATAGAATTCTTATCAGGATGCAAATGAGGGAGTTTCCTATAGCATTCATTAACAGCAAGTCCATGCATTTTACAATAAGAACAAAAAAATTGTAAGTTTTCAAACTCAATTTTTTGAAAATAACCCTTATTTTTAGATCCAATTTAGATTTCAGTTGGATGTTTCTTAGAAACATCCAGTTTAACCAATACCCTCGTAACTGAAGGTCTAGAAATGGAAGTCATAGCTTGGTCAGTCTGTAAAGGCCGACCCAAGATAGAAGCCATACCAAATAAGATTTGTTGGTTAAAAAAATGTAACCTTAAGTTAGGAAAGGATATCCAAACCGGGGCAATCAGAGATTCTTCTCGTACGTCAAAATCCGGCGTCCATTTCAGTAGGCTCATTTAACATGCTTAAACATAATACGATCTCCTAGCAAAAATTCGACTATAATCAAGATTATTAGAAAGTTGAATGGCAATATGCCTCTGGTCCAGTAAGCCGACGTGAAAATATCCAGAAAGCTTAAGGTTCACGAAGAATTTGCGAATAACATTGAGATTAGGTCTCCTCAGAATAAATTTACCAACTAAAGTTAAAGAAAAAGGAGAAGCTAGTTGATCCACCACATAATCTTCAAAAAGTAAAGCTGGACAGCCCTTAAAAGTTGAGTGCACAAAGAAAAGTTTTTGCGAAGAAGAGTAAGATCCAATGACAACATCTTTAAAAGATGATGATATTCCTTCTAAAAGAGATGAGGAAACAGGGTGAGATGACGACGGAATCATCATCCCCCTAGACGATCACCCAAAGAAAAATTCAAAAGAAGTAAAAAAAAATAAAAGAACAAGAAAACCCAAAATAAATCAAGCGAAACCAGAGCAAAAATGAAGCCAGGAGGGCCACGATCCACCACACAAGGAGAAACCCTAGGATCGCACAAGAATCGCCCAAGCTCCAGAGCTTCGTTGTTTCGTGAAAGGATTGATGAAAACAAATACGTAGTTTTTAATAATGAAAACATGTTGCATGCTTTTAACATATTACAACACTAGAAGTAGGAAACTCACAACACTTTAATAAACAGCACTATCCTTACATCAATCTTAACAACTTTTAATTAAATTATTATTTAATTTGCCTTACCCTGACATATGTAACTCCAATTGGTATTGCACATTAGAGATAAAAAATTACTACATCCACGATAACAAATTATAAAAATGAAGTAATCCAGCTTTACAATATTGTAGTATCAAACTAGTAAATTAATATTATAAAATAGGAATAAAAATGATTTTGACTTCTAATGCTTCCTAAGTAATTTTGTTTTACTCTTTGTTACGGGCTAGAATATACACGATAATAGAGTTAGAAAATTTCCACCTTAACATTATATGGATATCAAGCACACAAAAAGAAGAAAAATAAAATTGCAAAATTTTTATGTGGAAACCTTGGAAAAGGGAAAAATCGTAGGGCCACGCCTAGTTGAAAGGATTATACTAGTGTTTGCTTAAATTACAAGTAGCTAACTCGTCCCTGAAATTGAGGAATGTCAGATTACAATAATCAACTCTTGGGTTGAAATTCAGTTATGAACAAAGATTAGAAATTCGATGATGTTTAGTGGTCGGGCAAAAATCCAGCTTCAATTGACGATCGAGTAGAAATCCAGCATTAGTCTGCAGTCGGGCAGAACTCAGAAGTCAAATAGTAGTCGGAAGGAACTCCGGTGTCATTCGGTAGTCGAGAAAAACTCCAGCATCAGTCGGCAGTCGGGAAGAACTCTGCCATCAGTCGACTGTTGGGTGGAAGTCCGGTAGTGGTCGAGGAGGAGTCTAGTGGAAAGTAAGCTCTCTTTCTTCTCTTCTCCTCCTTCTCTTTCTTCTCTTGTCTTCTTATCTTCTCCACTTGCTTGGGGTATCCTCCCATAGGAAATGAGGGATTTATTTATAGTTTTCTGTGAGTGGCATGACTAGTAAATAGGAGAAAGATGAAGGGTAAATTGGGAGTAAATTGAATGGACGAACGATTTTGAATCCCTTGAACATGGACAATTTATTAAGCATTTGAAGGCCCTAATGATATCAAAATTTGATTGTCTTGGGTCATTAGACTCGTCTCATCAAGCTGCTCAATTTAACTATAAGCATGTCTCATTTGAAAATCATTTGGTAATCCAAATTGTAGTTTGAACTATTTAAATGTGATTTGGGTATTTGAATTGGAATCATTTAGGCTCATATTGAGTTGAATTTGGTGTCATTGGGTTTGTATTTTTGAGATGTTTAGTTCAACTATAAGTTTACAAAAATTAGAGTTTTGATAGTCTCTGATTTAATTTTTGAAGTTTCCAACTTAATTTTTTCTTGAGATTTATGCCTGATAAAAATTATTTTTTTATGATATATGAGTTATCCCCTAGTTTCAGTCATCGAAGCACTAGAAGTTTGAAATATATATCATAGATTTTCTAATTACTCAAATGGAAAAAATTTTATGCTAAAAAAATTTAAATTTGCTCAAACTTCGTCATATAAGCTATGTTGAGCTTCGAAAGTGCAAAAATTGGATCTGAAATGTCAAAAATGGTTCTGGGGCCATAAAAACATCCAATTTAGACTGTCCAGGCAAAAAAATAGACCCGAACATGTTTTGGCGGCCGACCGCGGGCTCTGAAAGTGCGCGTGGATAGTAGGTGGTGTGTTTTTAATTAATTATTTTATGGGGCCACACCCTTTTTTTTAAAGACGGCGTCGACTATAGGCTCCCCAAATATGCATATATATATATGTCATGTATATGCCCAAAAAAATTCAAAAAATTTAAAATGCTTCTAGAAACTTCATTCCCTCTCATTTCCAAAATCCCACCTCCTTTTTAGTCCTATAAATACCCCCCTTGGGGCATGGGAAAAAATACACCTTTTCTCCTTCTTCTTTCTCCTTCTAACTTTGTTATAGTTGAGTCATTCCATTATTTTTTATTAGGTGTCATACCCTACTTAACTTTAGTGACCCTCTCCTGGTGTAGAAGTTAAAATTTTTGTAGCTGTTCCCTTTCTTTCAACCCCATTTTTCTTCTTACTCTAGAGACTTTCTACTATTTTTTGTATGTGGCTTCCCCTACTAAAATTCTGTACTACTCTTTAGTGTAGAAGTTTAAATGGAGGACCTCACCTCCACAAAAAATCCCCCCAGCCAAAGGAGATCGACCTGTTGTCCGATTTAAGAGTTTGAAGAAGATTTAGAAAGTGGCCAAAGCTGATGATGTTTTATCCACCATAACCAGTGATTCCTTGATCATTTCAGGAAGAAATTTCACTTCCCTAATGATCTTGTGATGATAGTGCCTGAAAAATTTGCTCATGTATGTTCCCCTTCTCAGGTATTTTGACGGTGTACGAGTTTAGTTTACGAGCGAGGAAATGACTTTCCCCTCCTTTGGAGTTAATTGACATTTTAATGACATGTAGAGTGGGTGGTTTATCCCAGCTTTTTTATAGAGTTATGTCGATTATAATGGGATTGATCATATTTTTTAGAGAACATAGAGCAACATTGTCTCCATATTGTCTTTCTCAGATAAGTATACTTATTGTGATATGTAGGGTCGTTTCTCTTTTAGATCCAAGTGGATGGATATTCACACTCAAGACCCACCAAAGAGCTGGGTTAGTGATTTCTTTTTTATGCAGAATGACTAGAATCTCTTGAAAAAATGGAGAAAATGAAGATTTATCCGTTCTCCTACATGTTAGAGTAGAGGATTTACTGAAGATACTGAATCTCCCTGATGTCGACACCCTCCACTACTAGGTATGATATTTGAGTATTTATATAGACGAAGAATATTTATTCAATGTAGGACTATTTACTCAGGTAGGAAGATCACATGCTCGTATGCTAAAGAAGTTGTCCAAAGTCATAGAGGAAATTATACAACATTCAAAGGCTCCTCCTTACTGATCAAGAAATGAGGGTGATCCATAGGCATCCAAGAAGAAAAGAGTGGAGGAGATTTTGACAATCACTAGGAAAGGTCACAATGTCTCTCCATCCAAGTCACACAATCCAGAAGATATTTTGAAACATCAATGTGCTGGCCATCGACGAGCTGAGGAGTTTGTGAGTTATTATTCTCTTTTTTCCTATGTATTTTTACATTCTCACAAGGATATGTCCCTTACAAAGCTTTTCTTATTGTTTCAATTAATGCGATGTATGAATCTTAAAATTGAAATGTCTAAGACCTTAAATGATTGGAATAATGAATTTGTGAAGGTTAAGTATCTCCATGGAGAGTACAAGAAGAATTATGATAACAAGATCATGGAGATGAAGGTTATGGAGAAGCAGCTAGCAGAATGGAGGGTAGAATTAGCTACTATGACAACTTTAGCCTCTTTATAGAATTAACATATGGACCATCTGTATATTGAGTTCGTGGATGCACATGTAGTAATATACCAGCATGTTAAAGATCAGTAGGTCCTTGAGGAGAAGATTGTAGCCATTAAAAATAAGAACAAGAAGCTCCAGAGTTTGTTGTATGAGAAAGAAGCCATATCCAAGTCAGAATAGTCACCTTTTAGAGTTATAGAATGTTGCGAATATGGATTTGGCGATTATAATTTTGATGATAATAAACATTTCAAAATTTTTTTATTTTTCTACTATTGTCCTACCTACTAACGTTTTAGGCCCACAAAGTCAATTATAAATCAAACTAGCTCAAGATTGGATAGATTAGGACTAAGTCAATCTATAAGTGCACCTCAAGTATTTTATCTTTTTTTGAGTCAAATGTAACAAAATGGGTCCTGATGCTAAGTAACCTTACACATACACACTCAGGGGGATAAATTCTATTTGTTTTGGAGTTTTTTTTTTATTTTTGATCATATCATCTTGGATGATCTCAAATCGTCCTGGATGATCAATTAAAAATAAAAAAACTTAGTTAGGGCATCCTGGTTAAAGCAACCTAAATTAAGCGAATCTTCCTAGACGATATTATCATTGTCCTAGATGATATGCTTAAATCAGAAATAATCATCTGCTAACTCTTTTAGGCATGTTATTATTCTTAGACATTATATAAAATATCATCCTGGATGATGCAATATAATTATGCCTAAATTAGTCTGATAATTAAGAAAATTAATTAAGGTTTGATTGATCGATCATATAATCCTAGACAATCTTAGGATCATCCTAGATAATCAGTTAAATAAACCTCAATTTCTTTCTTGATGACCAGAATGATGTTCTGGATGATATGTATTCATTTGAACTAATAGTCTAGGTTGATCAAAGAATCATCCCAGACGATCAATTTTTTTCATCGTCCAACATGAAAAGTCTGGCTAAACAAAGCGATGGTCTGGACGATAATTAACATTTTTGAACTAATTGTATATGATGATGTCCCATCATCTTGGATGATCAGAATAAATAAAACTTCTAATCATCTAGCCTCTTTCAGATCATCCTGGCTGATTGAGCTGAATTTCTACTAATCATACAAGATGTTCTGTCGATCATCCTGGATGATATTTATTAGTTTGTTGCAACTTAGGGCAAATTCAAAGCCCTTCTATATAAGATCTCTTGTTTACTTAAGATGTGATCTTTTACTACTGTCCTGACCTGAGAGAGCTAAGAGGAGAGGGAGAGCTTAGGAAAGAGAGAGAGGATCTTGGAAGGAGTTTGTGAGGGTTTCACAAAGGTTGCTCCAAGCTAGGATCCAAGTCTTCTTGTCTAATAGTCATCCCTGGTTCCTTGGAGGTTCTAGAGAGGTCAACTTCAGCGATTGATCAAGGTTCTATGCTTATTTCAGGAGGAAGCGAAAGGATCCAGGTTCTCTATCTACTGTAGGAGGAAGTAAAAGAAGTCAGATTCTATGCCTGCTTCAGAGGAAGCAAAAGGAGTTCAGTTCTCTATATCACTGGTGATCGGTGGAAAAGAGTTTTATACAGGCTTTTTTACCTTACTATGGGAGCAAAAGGAGAGTCATTGAGTTTAGTGCAATACTTAGAGGAGAGGCTCTGGCGAGTGGACGTATGTCAAGTTGACCTAACAACTATAAAATATGGTGTGCTCTTTCTTATTTATATTTTTGCATTTTTAATTTCCACACTTTATTTTTTGGTGATTAATTATTTTGTTTAGATCGTGATTTTTGTTTAAGAATTTTTAAAATACCAATTCACCCCCCTCTTGGTTAGCCTCAGGCTAGTTCATAAGGGCTTAACATCCCTAACAAACTTTCATAGAAGAATTCAAGAACTCTATTTTCTACAAGATGATTATCTAAGATCAGATTTAGGCAGATCGGAACCACATATATAATGTTGAAGAGAAGGCCTTAGAGCTGGAGTGTATGGAGGAAGGCTTCATCAGAGGTTTTTGTGAAAGACGCCTGTCTCGTGCAGCACAAGATTGGAGTAGAGATTAAGGGGTTAACACCTAGCCAGGCTTTTAGGGACTATTCCTCAGATTCTGATGGTGATGAGATAGAGAGTGAATGCATAAGGCCTTATCCCTTAATGAGGATGGTGATATTGAAATTCTGTAGTACTGTTATGTTGTTGGTTGTACCACTTTGTATGTTTAGTGATGATAGAATATATTTGGTGTTGATATTATCATATGATATATATGATACATTCAATGATATATTAAGAAGTTATTGGTGTTCTTTTCTTTTCACTCTCATATAGATATGAAATTTACTTAGTTTTATTTCAAATTGGATGATGAGAAATATTTTAATAAGCTCTTTGGACTTAAGCGAATATGAGAGACATCCTCCATAGATATTTTTGAAAGTGCTATGATGGCACTAGAAAGTTCATTAGGGATGTTAGGCCCTATGAACCGGCCCAAGGCTAATTAAAAGAGAGAGGTGAATTGGTATTTAAAACAAACACAATCTTAAAACCATAATCAAGATTCACCACAATGAAAACCAAAGTGCGGAAATTAAATGCGGAAGTAATAAAGGAAAGAACACACCAGATTTTTAGTGGTTTGGTCAAACCTTGACCTACGTCCACTCCTCGGAGGCACCCTCAGAGTATTGCACTAAACTAAATGTCTCTCCTTTAGCCCCCATAGCTAGGCGGAGAAGCCCTTACAAAATCACTTCCACCTTCCCGGTGCAGTGGAGTCACCTCATCATTTGACACCAAAGAGATCTCCTTCTTTGGTGAACTTCCCTTAAGTCAAGCCTTGAATCCGACGGTATTAAGGTGTAAGCCTGCCGGAGCAATCGTGTGGAACCTCCCTCTGCACTCCCTTGAGTCCCCCCTCATAGGATCTTCTCCCTCTCAGACTTCACCCGTTCCTCACTCCCTTTCAACCTCTCTCTTTAAGTTCCCCCCAAAAGAATGAAGCTACAATGGCTATCAAAGAAACTTACAAAAGTGCCTTGTCAAAAGCTTAAATAGAAGATCTCAAAACGAGATCATTAATGCAACTTGCCGGCTTTTTTGTCCATGCCGATATAAATATCGGCCTGGTCGATCAGCATAAATTATGCATAATCAGCCTGGTCGTTTAGGGACGATTAGACAATTTTTGGTCATATAGTCCAGGCCGATAGTATATTGTCCTGGATGATTAGTTCAAATATGAGGAAAATCATCTTGAACATCGCCCTGAAATGAAGCTGGCCGATGTCAAATTGGCTCGACCGATCGCAGCGGAAGATCCTGCGATCGGCCCGATCGATGTGATAGTGCAAATCACCATTAATTGCTTTCCTTAATTGCCATATTTATTTAAAAAAAATTGTTCTTGATCGACCAGGCCGATCCTAATAGGTCAAGCCCATCGGGACGATGTCCAAAAATAAGTAATTCCTAAATAGATCTGGCGACAGATTCTTTTTGAATTGAGCTGATCGTCCAGGCCGATACAAATTCATCAAGAATGATGTGTTTAATGACGGCTGCCTTAACAAGGATGATGCCCTAATCATGGTTTCTATTTTTAAACCGATCGTCCAGGTCGATATAAATATCATCCCGGAAGATGTTATAAAAAATAGTAAACTCTAGGGAACAGTCAGAAATTCTTCCAAGTTGTGTATATGCAAATTAATTAGCATTAGGAGCCACACCAATTACAAAAGACTCAAGAAAGGAAAAAGGGTACAAACTGACTCAGTAATAGTCTACCCAATCTTGAGCTGATTCTAAATTGCAGTATGATCTTGTGGACCTGCAATGTCAATAGATAAGGCAGTCGTAGAAAAATAAGAGTGTTTGCTATTATCAAAATCATAAACCATAAAAACAGATTCGCAACAATCTTTCCCTTTTTGATGATGGCAAATATTGTTATTTAAATTTGTAAAGAAGAAAACATTTTCTCCTAATCTCCCCCTCACTAGAATAAAACTATTAATAATAGGGGAGATAATTTTTTTTTGTTATTTTTAAATTTTTTGAAAAAAAACCAAGAAAAAGGATACAAATTCAACAATACGTTCTCCCCCTTTGACATTATCAAAAAAAAAAGAGGCACAAACAATAAGAACAAAATGATTAAAAGATAAAAGTGATCCCTGATCTAGTGAACAAAATAAATATTCTTAAAATGAAAAAGTGACCTCTTGGTTTTAATCAAAACTTAGTAGAATTGTATTGACAATGCATAGCCCAGAAAAGGTTAGAAATTCAAAATTTTATAATCCAAACTCAAGTTCTTTAAAAGGTTCAACAACTTTTTAATTCAATATCTAAATCAAGGAATAAATTAGAGAAAGAAATAGTAATTTTTCAAAACTCCTTCAAAAAAATATATCTAATAGAAGATTAATGCACGAATTATTGAATCAGGAATCATGATTTTCAAACTCAAGCATAAAAAATATTAAGGGGTTTTTTAAGCTTTGAATAAAACAGAAAAGGTAAGCATACTCCTTATGGGCTCATTTTATGCCTCTTATCAGTTTTTGGCGCACTTTGCGCATCTTTTTCTTTTGATACACTTTGTGTATCTTTCTCAATTTGGTGTCATTAGCTACTTTTTTTTTTATTTGGCATAATTGGCCTTCCTTTTTTTTGAATATACTACCTTTATGAAATTTTAAAAATAAAAATAAACCCATTCTATTGACATAATGAACTACATGATTAGGAAAATTTTGAGGTAGATTCAACAGCTTTCAAAAGATTCCTATGCAATATATAAAATGTAGGGAGATGAAAAAAGTTCAGTTTCAAAATCAAATTTAAAATATGATGAAGATTTTAAATCAAAAGTAGAATAACCTCTTTTAGAAAACAAAGATTGAGAGTAAAAAATATGAGTTTCCTTCCTTTGACTGTTTTTAGAGAAGTCAAATACAATTTTCATAGGAATTTAAGAAATAATAGGAGGTAGATTTTTCATTTTTAGAAAGGTGACGTGTGTGTTAGATCAGAAATGACACATAAAAAAATTAACAAAAAAAAGAAAAAATAAATAAAATTAAAAAATCTCAAAAATAAAAGAACAAACAAAACATGCAAATATAAACCTACATACAAAGGTTTAAGCATCATCTTGATCCTGATCAGATGATTCAGAAGCAAGGTCTGCCCAAAAAATTTTTTTCTTTTCATTATTTCTCCAGTTTATAATTTGCTTTGCTTTACCCTTTTCTTTTGCAGGAAGAATTCTCAAATTAGGGCACTGATTTTTCATATGTACAGGCTTCCTACATCCAAAGCAAATAACGTCAGAAGAAATATTAACATTCTTATCATTTTTACCTTTATTCTACTTTTGTTGATGTTTATGCTTTGGTGAGTTTTTTTATTTGCTTGTCAAGTCATTGCTATCGTCACCAACTAAGCTACCTTTTTCCGTATCTTCAGCTTTTAGTACTATTATTTCACCTGCATCCAAAAGTCTTTGACCCAAACTTTGCTCGTAGGCAATGAGTGAACCAATTAAATTATTAATAGAATATTCATTCAAAATCTTTTGATTCACAAATGGCAACAACTTTTGCATCAAACTTATTTAGTAGACAATGAAGAATTTTATTGACTTTTTCAAAATTTGAAAATTCTTTACCTAAAGCATGCAATGATGTCACAATTTGAATAAACTTAGTATACATGTCTAAGATCATTTCATAAGGTTTCATGGAAAATATTTCATAATCATGCATTAACACATTCAACTTGGATTGCTTGATTTCACTAGTGTTTTCGTATATGGTGTGTAATTTATCCCAAATTTTCTTACCAGTAGTGCACGTGAAAACTAATATAAAATCTTTAAAATTTAAAGCACATAAAAAGTAATTTAAAGATTTTGCATTTAATTGAGCATTGATTTCTTCTTCTCTACTCCATTAATTAAAAGGAATATCAATTTTAATTCCATCTAAAATACGAGACGATACAGAATAACCAGTTAAAATCATATGCCACATACGAAAATCAATTGATTGAAAAAATGTAGACATGCAAAATTTCAAAAAATCAAAATATAATATTTTCAAATAAATGTGGTCTGATGATTGAATAATCTTCTGCAATATTACGATTAGAAAAATTAGCTATTGATCAAAATTCAAAAGTTTTTAAAAACTTGTTTTTATGAATCCCGCTCTTATACCACTTGAAAGTTCTCTTATAACACTAGAAAGTTCATTAGGGATGTTAGGCCCTATGAACCGACCCAAGGCTAATTAAAAGAAAGGTGAATTGGTATTTTAAACAAACACAATCTTAGAACCATAATCAAGATTCACCACAATGAAACCAAAGTGCAGAAATTAAATGCGAAAGTAATAAAGGAAAGAACACACCAGATTTATAGTGGTTCAGTCAAAACTTGACCTACGTCCACTCCTCGGAGGCACCCTCGGAGTATTGCACTAAACTAAGTGTCTCTCTTTTAGCCCCCACAGCTAGGCAGAGAAGCCCTTACAAAATCACTTTCACCTTCTCGGTTTGACGGAGTCGCCGGGTCCTTTGACACCAAAGAGATCTTCTTCTTTGGTGAACTTCCCTCAAGATAAGCTTTGAATCCAACGGTATTAAGGTGCAAGCCTACTGGATCAACCGTGTGGAATCCCCCTCCACACACCCTTGAGTCCCCCCTCACAGGATCTTCTCTATCTCAGACTTCACCCATTCCTCACTCCTTTTCAAGCTCTCTCTTCAAGTTCCCCCTCAAAAGAATGAAGCTACAATGGCTGCCAAAGACACTTACAAAAGTGCATAGTCAAAAGCTTAAATAGAAGATCTCAAAATGAGCTCATTAATGCAACTTGTCGACTTTATCATCCAGGCTGATATAAATATCAGCCTGGACGATCAGCGTAAATTATGCACAATCAGGCCGATCAGTTAGGGATGATTAGAATATTTTTGGTCATATCATCCAGGCCGATAGTATATCGTCCTGGATGATTAGTTCAAATATGAGGAAAATTGTCCTGAACATTGTCCTGAAATGAAGCTAGCCGATGTTAAATCGGCCCGGACGATCCTGCGATCGGCCCGACCGATGTGATCATGCAAATCACTATTAATTGCTTTCCTTAATTGCCATATTTATTTAAGAAAAATTGTTCTGGATCGGCCAGGTCGATCCTGATAGGCCAGGCCGATCCACCGGGATGATGTCCAAAAATAAGTAATTCTTAAATAGATCTGGCAGCAGATTCTTTCTGAATTAAGCTGATTGTCCTGGTCAATACAAAATCGTCCAGGACGATGTGTTTAATGATGGATGCCTTAACAAGGATGATGCCCTAATCATGGTTTCTATTTTTAAACCGATCATCCAGGCCGATATAAATATCATCTTGGACGATATTACCAAAAATAGTAAACTCTAGGAAACAGTCAGAAATTCTTCCAAGTTATGTGTGCGTAAATTACTTAGCATCAGGAGCCACACCAATTACAAAAGACTCAAGAAAGGAAAAAGGGTACAAACTAACTCAGACCTGGTCTACCCAATCTTTAGCTGATTCCAAATTGCAGTATGATCTTGTGGACCTGACATGTCAATAGATAAAGCAGTCGTAGAGAAATAAGAGTGTTTGCTATCAAAATTATAAATCATGAAAACAGATCCGCAATAATTTTAACCTGTTTGAGGTTGTTAATTAAGGCATTTGCTTGATGAAATTTATTTTGTAAAGAAGGGGTCAGATCAAATCCCCTTGGGATTGATTATCTAATAATTTGATACTCAAGACATCCTCCTAAGATATTTGACCTATCTAAAGTTGTTAATCAAATCATTTGCTTGATAATATTAACCTGTATGGAAGAGGTCAAATCAAATCACCCTGAGATTGATAATATAGTGATGGAAATATAATGTAAATTATGTATTTCACAAATTATGGATAAAGAGGTTAGATTCTCTATTAATTTTTTATCCTTTTAAATGAGGAGATAATATAAGAACAAAGTGAAAATCATATTACTGTTTTATATAAGATAGTATAACAATTTTTTAGTATAATATAGGGATATAAAAGCTAGAAGAGTTTTACCTCACTCAACTTAAAAGGGATGAATATAAGGTAATCCTAAAAATACAGAAGGGAAATAATGAGGATATCATAATAACTTAGGATAAAATATATAACACCAGACAATTAGCACTATCAATACCTACTGATAATACTTGTGAAGTTTTTCAATATTCTAAATTGGGGGGAGCTTCTTTCCATTAGCATCCTTTAGTTTAAAGGTGATAGGCTTGACCAAAGCTGCACCAAATAAGGACCCCATAGGGGAGAGAGTTTATTGCCTTTGGGGCTCTTTCTAGCTGTCTTGATGCTACACATAACTAGATCCTCAATTAAGACACATTGAGGTTTCACCCTCTAGTTATAGTGATGGATAACTCTTTGGTTATATATAGCGACTCAAAGTGAGGCTACATGTATTGCTTCTGAGAGGACATGCAAGTTATTTATGAGCTTCTCCTCATTATTACTGAAGTCAAAAGTTCAAACTCTATTGCTTGGGACTCTGATATTAACTAGTATGACTACTTTCATACTAAAGCAAGGATTATATGGTGTTTCTCATATAAGAGTTCTAACGGTGGTTCAATAATCCCATAGGATATTTTTTAGTTCTTTAGCCCATTGCCCTTTACCTTCCCTAGGCGTGTCTTCAACCAATTCAAATTTATCTAGTTTGTATCCTCAATTTGCCCATTTGCCTGAGGATGGGCAATAACTTTGTGGACAAACTAAATATGAAAATCCTTACAAAAAAATGTAAATAGTTTTCTAGTGAATTTAGTCCTATTGTCAGTGATGGCCCTTGTAGGAATGCTGAAATGACAGATTATATTCTTCCATATGAACTATTTGGCATTAGCTTCAATAATCTTTGCTAGAGGTTTTTCCTCCACCCATTTGGTGAAGTCATCTACAGCTAAGATGATGAATTTTTGTTATCTAGTGGCTATAGGGAAGAGACCCATTATATCAACTTCCCACTAGGTGAAAGGCTTGGGACTCTGAAGTGATGTAAGCTTAAGAGTGGATGTATATGTGAGATTGGAATGCAATTGGTAGTTTTATACTTTTGAGTAAACTCACGTGTTATCCTGTTTCATTGGAGGCTAATAGAATCCATGCCTCATGATCTTATAGGCTTATGCTTTTTCTCCCAGATGTTCTCCACATACTCCTAAATGAACTTCTTAGAGAGTGTATTCGGCTTATAAAGGTGGGAGACATCTGAGGTATAATCTAGTGAAGGCTCGTTTATACAACCTTTCACCAATAATAGTGAAATTTATTGCTTGTCTCTGAAATTATGTTGTAGCCATGGGATCTTCAAGAAGCACTCCATCCTGTAAAAAGGATAAGATGGGATCGATCCCAGAAGCCCCTCTTGGTTTATTAATTAGTTGTATAACCCATAGACTTTGGATACTTTGAATGTTGATCTCTTCAATACACTTCATATTGTAGATATCTTTCATCATTGATATAGCAAGTTTAAAAAGAGCATAACCTCGTGTATTTTACTCTCAGAGAATATGAATGATTTAATGCTCTTTTATACGGCCTAAGAGCAACTTTATGATGTTATAGTTTTGGATCAGTTACAAGTTGTGGATGTCAAACTCCCCCTCTACCTGAGAGGTGACCAATTATAAATTAGTGTGGACTACCAAGTTCTGCACCTCATAGTCGATTGTCATACTCAGTATGAAAATAAGGGCCTTATACTCTACTGTGTTATTCATTACAAGGAATGTAAGTCGGAGCTCGTACTCCAAGGTAACTTACTATAGAGAGAACAATAAAATTATTGCTCCAGTGCTAAAACTTATAAAAGATCCATTAATATAAATGTCTAGCACGGAGGAGAATGAGAAGCACTCAGTGGATCGTTGGCTATAAGTATGGTACATTCAACCAAAAAATTAATAAGTACATGAGATTTGATATCACTTCTTAGCAAGTAGTGGATATCAAACTCTCTTAGTTATGTATACCACTTGATCAGCTTACCAAATGCTTCTAGCATTATGTGACGCCCCAGGCATCCATAGTGAAAGGATTCGTCGACAGTCTTGATCAACCAACACTTCTTGCTCCCTTGCTCAGACCTAAAATTGATAACCACATATAATGAGCTTCAAAAAGCCCAGCAGGTCACCAAAGCCTACAACTGAAATCAAAGCACGGTACTGAAACAATATGCATGTCAATCTATCAAATCTATAACAGTCAATTGCACATGATAAGTGAATCTATGCAGCAGGTACGAAAATCAGTAATCAATGCATGATCGATACAATCCACAATCATCTATAAAAGAATCGATAAACAATAGGAAGAAATCCATAAAGTTCAATAAATTAGTACATACATCAAATCTCGGAAGAATCCAATCAAATCAATAGAGAAAAATCATCATCTCGATAATAACTGTTAAATGAATATCGTATCAATAAAATCAATCAAATCAATCATCTCTAGTCAATAACATCAATTGGTATGAAATCATATAAAATAATAAAACCAATACATTGCAAGAACGGTTGAAATCAAATTAATACAGTAAAACCTATTCTATATCAGTCAATGAATC
>NW_021319936.1:141303-146626 GCF_001605985.2 Dendrobium catenatum | reverse complement strand
CTTAGGCTTAATAACCTAATTACTAGACTCAACAGATAATAGTCTGCAGGTCACGAAAGTTGTGCTTTTAAATACTATTTCTAATGATTGTGAGGAGAATATGAATCATGCTGTGTCTAATTCTGAAATAATTCCTTCTTGCAATATTAATTATAATAATTCAGATCCTATTGCTATTATGAATTCTAACTCTTTTAATGTTCAGGATTCTGGAAAGGATACTAAGGTGGATAATCAAATGGTTGTTAGTGAAGATGCTAAGTGTGTTTTGACATTAATGGATGGAGAAATTACTTCTGGGGACCTATCTCTTATCCCGGCTTCTTCTCTGAAAGATCGTGCTATGAATGTTATGGATAATTGGGAGGAGGATGGTAGGTTCATGGAGGATGATTGTCCTAATGATAGTAAGTCTCCATCAAATACTCATTACAATAGCAATACTATATCTGATAAGGAGGATTTACACTTTAATGTTAAATTTTATACTAAGGATGACATCGATACCAGTTTTATTAAAATTCAAAGTAAAAGAGGAAGAAAACCTAAATATATTACTTGTCAACCGGCTAGAAACACTCCTAGAAATTCTTGTTCGAAGACTTCTCATTATTTTCTTGATGTTTAGTACTATTATTTGGAATGTTAGGGGAATTGGTTGCCCTTCTTCTAGAATTCGTGTTAAAAATTTATGTCGTATTCATAAAATTTCTATTCTTATTTTACTTGAACCTTTAATTCATGTTTCCGGTTTAATGAATACATCTAGGTTTTTGGGTTTTGATTCTGCGATTTCTAATGTGTCTAACAAAATTTGGGTTTTTTGGAAAAATCCTATTAAAATTGATATTATTGGAAATTTCAATCAAGTCATCCATTGTGATATTGAGGCTTTTAATTTTCATTGCTATGCTTCTTTTGTGTATGCTGCTTCTTCCCTTTACAATAAAAGAATTTTATGGGATCAGATCATGAATTTCCATAGTAGTTGTAACTTGCCTTGGTTGGTTGGTGGTGATTATAATGCCATAACTTCAGCTTCTGAAAGAATTGGTGGTTCTTCCCCTTCTTATCGTTCTATGGATGATTTTAATAATATGATTTTATCATGTAACTTAATTGATATTGGCTTTACGGGTAAAAATTTTACGTGGAACAGGAGTCACTTATGGCAAAGCCTTGACCGTGTGCTTTTTACTGACTCTTGGATTAACTCTTTTAATGCTACTAATGTCAAACAACTTAGTAGAATATTGTCTGATCACTCTCATCTCCTTATTACCATTAAGAATAGAAATTTTAATTCTCGCGGTCACTTTAGATTTTAGAACATGTGGTTACTTGATGACACTTTTTTTCCTATTGTTCATGATAATTGGCATGCTCCTTTACACCCGGATAATTCAATTTTTAGTTTGAATAGACTTTGGTTCAAACTCAAAAGATTGAAGCAAGTTCTGAATTGGTGGAATTACAATGTTTTTAAAAATATTTTTTCTAATATTCATCATGCTGAAGATTGTGTGAATTCCTATGAAAATTTATGTCAAAATGAGCCTAATGATGTGAACTTTGCCCTGTTAAATCAATCCAAAATTGAACTCTCTAAATTTCAAGCTCATGAAGAGGTTTTTTGGAAGCAGAAAGCTATTGCTAAACACCTGGCTGAGGGGGATAACAATACTAAATATTTTCATGCTCTTGTTAAGAGGAATAGGATTAAGAATAGTATCAATAACATCCAAAGGGAAGATGGCTCCTATTCTTCCAACCCTGCTGATATTGCTAATTTAGTTGTGCTTCATTTTCAAAATCATTTTAATAAAGATTTCATTCCTAATCAGATTATTGACCACTCTTTTATTCTCAAAATTCTCACTCATGCGGATAATGTTAGTATGTCTAGACCTCCTTCTCTTGAGGAGGTGAAAAATTCTTTAATGGGTATGAATAGTAATTCTGTTACTGGACCGGATAGTTTCACTACTATGTTTTTTCAAAAATGCTAGAATATTATTCACTATGATATTTTTGCTGCTGTTTTGGACTTTTTTGCTAGTAGTCCTATCCCTAAATTTTTTATGTCTACTTATTTAGTTCTTATTCCTAAAAATAACTTGGTTCAAACTTGGAATGATTTTAGGCCTATTAACTTATGTACCTTTTTTAATAAACTAGTGTGTAAAATTATTTTTAATCTTCTTGCTTTGATTCTTCCTAAAATTATCCCTTCCTATCAGATGGGGTTTGTGAAAGGTAGGGCTATCACTAAAAATATTCTTTTAGCCCATTAATTGTGTCAAGATCTGGATATCAGGGTTAGAGGTGGTAATGTGATTCTGAAACTTGATATTGCCAAAGCCTATGACAATATTGATTGGTCCTTTCTTTACTGCATTCTTGAATTTTTTGGTTTTAACTCTGTGGTTATTAATCTTATTAAGAATTGTGTTGAAAATGTGTATTTTTCCATTATTTTAAATTGTTCTAAACATGGCTTTTTCAAATCTTCTCATGGTTTAAGGCAAGGTGGTCCTATCTCCCTGCTTTATTTATTATTGTGGATGAGTTTTTATCTAGGTGGTCTCACTAATTTATTTGAGAATAACCCTAGCATGTACTTTCATACTTTGGGTGGTTTTCATATTTCCCATCTTTCTTTTGCTGATGACTTTATTGTTTTCACTAATGCTACTTTTAATAGAATTCAGAAGGTTATGGAGTTCCTCAATATTTTTGAAATGAGTAGTGGCATGTCTTTGAGTAAACATAAATATTGTTTTATTGCTTCTAAAGGATTAATAATGATCGCATTTTAGCCATTAAAAATGCTACTGGTTTTACTCATGCTAAATTTCCCATCAAAAACCTTGGTGTTCCTCTGTTTAAAGGTAGAAGGCAAACTTTTTTGTTTGATGAACTTATTGCTACTATTCAGAATTAGCTTCTTTCCTGGGATTCTAATTTTCTTACTTTTGGTGGTAGATTGACTCTTACTAAAAGTGTTCTTTGTGCTTTACCTTTTTTACATGTTTTAAATTATCTTCCCTGCTCAAGAGGTTTTCAGTCGGATCCATAAGCTTATTAACAAGTTCTTTTGGAAAGGTACATCTTCCTTTTCTAAAATTTCTTGGGCTTCTTGGGATAAGTGTTGTGGTGTTCAGGAAGAAGGTGGTTTTGGTTGCAAGAATTTACATGACCTTGCTAAAGCCTTTTCCTACAAACTTTGGTATAACTTACGTACTAAAGAGAATCTATGGGCAAATTTTATGATTTCTAAATACTGTTTGGGTTAGCATACTACTACTATTTCCCTTAAAATTGGGGACTCTAAAATGTGGAAAAGGCTTTGTAAGGTCAAATGGGAGGTGGAACCCCTTATTTGGTGGGGTCTTGGTGAAAGTAACATATTATTATGGCAAGACAGATGGTTAGGTAAAGACTCTATTAATTCTCTTTTAAATTCTACTTCTTCTGCTTCTGTTAAAGTCAATTTTTTCTTTAATGATAATTGTTGGGACTATGATAAATTATCTAATATGCTCCCTGATAGTATTATTCACCGTATTTTAAACTTTCCTATTAACACTACTTCCAATGACATCATGCTTAGTGACTTGTCCAGAGATAGTAAGTTTCATTTAAAGAGTGCTTGGCATTTCTTTAGAGAAAAGGGTAACATGGATAGAATTTTACCTAAGATATGGCAAAAATCCATACCTGCTACTGTCTCGGTTTTCATATTTTCCATCTTTCTACTTTAGGGATTACTTGGGAGGGTGCTCGGTCTACTCTTAATGTTATTTACTGGAACAAGCCCCTTACTAATTTTTTTAAACTTAAGGTTGAGGGTGCTAACACTGAGTTTGGGAATGGTTGTGGTGGTATATTAGAGACAGTAATGGCAACCTTATCATTGCCTTTGCGGGTCCGGATCATAATGGTAATGTTTTTTCTGCCCTTTATAAAGCCATTTTGTATGGTATTCAATTGTGTAGTCCTCTTAACATCACTAATTTATTTATTGAAGTTACTTCTAACATCAACATATTACCTCTTCAGGAGGATCAGGAAGTCTGTTGTAGTCCTAATTACTTCTATCTTGTTAGGGAAATTAAAAGATTACTGTTGTTTTTAAACCCTTCTTTCTACTAGGTTAGTGAGGTTGGTAATTCTTGTGCCTCTTGGCTGGCTCATTGGGGTTGTAGTCTCTATGTCTTTACTGATGTTATTCATTCTAATATTCCTAGCCCGTTGTCTGGTATGATTAACTTGGATGCGAATGGCATTCCTTATGTCAACTCTTAGTTTTTGTTCTGCTTCCCTTGTTATATTTGGTTTTTCCCTATGTCCCTAGGTTAGTTGGCTCGTTGTGTTTTCTTGGCACTGTGGGAGCTGTGTTTGGTTTTTTGTTGACTGTGGGAGGGTGGTTTTTCTGAATGCTTCTACTCTGTTTTGTCATTATGGGGTTGTTTATCATTTTTTGGCTGTTACTGTTGGGTTGTTTACCTATTCTATGATGGTTGCCTATTTTTTGGTTTTAGTGAGGATTTGGTATTTTTTTGTTTGTTACTTTGATGGTATGATTCCTGCGTGGTTCTATGTTTTAGTTATTGTATGTTAGGTTAGTGATTGGAGCAATGATTTTACTTGTTTTATTGCTGAAGGTAAGTCCCATTGTTGCTCTCCTACCTTGTGGGGTGTTGGGAGTAATGAGGGGGCTATGGATTGGCATCTAGACTTTAGTGGATGGCTGATTAACTGCTACTAGCTATATTTCATTTGCTCTGGTAATCTGTGTATCCCAAACTATTTTATGTTTCTCTATTTTGCTGGGGAAACCTGTTGCAAATCTATTTTCATAGCTCATATTTTGATGATTGAAAAACACTATTTCTCTTGGGCTGCTTGTTGCTTCTAACTTTTCAGGAATCGAAGATCGGACGAACAAGACAAAGCCAGTTCAGGATTGCGTAGGTTTAGGGTTGAGTTAGTCTGTACTTTTGTTTTTCACTTCTTGAGTCTACTTGTAATGGTCAAAGAGACTGATGCTAAGTAACCCTTCACACACACACTTGAGAGACTTAGAATTTTTATTTTTACTTATATCGGCCAGGACGATTTTTACATCGGCCTGGACGATCAGGCTTAAAACAGGAAGTCCAAATAAGGATTCTTAATTAAGGCAGACGACATTAACATATCGGCCTGGACGATACGTGTATCGGCCAGGACGATAAGCTCAAAATAGAAAGAAGTTGCCGCCATAGACAATTAAGGTATACTGTATTTTTAAATTATCGGCCAGGACGATCCTTGATCG
>NW_021319936.1:53950-139975 GCF_001605985.2 Dendrobium catenatum | reverse complement strand
TTCTTTTTTGGATGCTTGTCTATAGCATCAGTAGATTGTTACTAGGGTTCATTGTATTTTTTGGTAGCGGAGACAACTGGCTCTTAGGTTTTCTTTATCTTAATTTTGAAGCTCTGTTGAGCAGTAGTGAGCCGATTGTTTCCTTTAAGGACTCTGTAACCTATTTTTTATATTAACGTGTAGGCCCCTCGGTGGGTTTTAACCAAAAAAAAAATTGGGAGATTAGTTAGATCTGTATAACGGAAAAGATTTTTGTTTTCACACATTTCATGTAAAAATGATTTCCCTTTTTACCTGCAAAGTTTAGTTTTAGGACATATATGTAAAGAATATATATATATAGCCTTCTTTTAAAGGAACTAGTGATTACAAGAAACATTTACAAGATGAGACCATTAAATAGCACACCAAAGAAAAAATCAAAGCAAACTTATGTACAACTCACAACATATTCTTAGGCTTCATTTGGGATGGCTTTCTTCTTACTTTTAAATCAATTGTTTAGAACAAAAAGTTTTAATTTAAAAATTTTTGGTACTAAATAATTGCTTTATAAAGCAGTAAAAATGATGTCTAACATGATAGGGTGTACCATTGCTTATGCATAAAGATGTAGTCCTAGGAATCAAATTTCATTCAACTGAGGAATCTATATATATATATATATATATATATATATATATATGAAGGTAAACATCTATGGTTTTCTTCTTGTCCTCCAATTGAGAGGAGCAGTATTTCTATTTTCTTCTTCAAGTACTATCTTTTCTCCCTTGTTTCTTTTGATGGATCTAATGGAAAACTTTCATCCATTGAACTCCTCTGGACTGAGAAAGTTTCTTCTTGTTAAACTTTTACAAAAGAGATCTCAGTTTCCTTCTTACCTCAGAAGGATAACATAGCAATTTTTTTAGAAGATGAGGTCCAAAAGGTTTCTCAAAATTGAGGATTAACTCTGGTAGATTACTCTTTAGATAAGAAGTCTTTCTTCGAGATTCGTCTATATTTTTTATGACAAAATGTTGGATACTCCAAGGTTCGTTTACGCTTTTACTTTTAAATGGTGGTTTCTTCTTGATGAAATTCTATGTCCATAAGATTATGATCTTGTGTGGACTAGAGGACCATTTGTTCTTCTTTGGTAGACCTTTTATCATTCAAAAATTATCTCCTTTTTTTAGCCCTAAGAGGAAAGAATTTTTCTTGATTTCTCTATGGATTAAAATTGTAGATCTTCTGTTAGCTTGTTGGACCTTTGAAGAGATTTCTAAAATTGCTAGTTTAATTGGGGTTTCAATTGCGGTTCATGCACTTATTGCGAAATGATTTCGGCTCGCTTTTGCTTGGGTATGTGTGTTTGGTTAATAAGTAATCTCCTCTATTAGATGAGGTTAAAGTTTCTAATACTAGTACTATTATTAGTTTAAAGGTGGTTTATGACTAGAAACTGGCACCTTTTTTGGGTTCAATTGTTCATCCTTCCTCATTTTCTCCTTCTTAGCCTACGATTTCTCATGAGGATCTTTAGAAAAAAAATTTTGACAGAGAAAAAGGGAATGATCAATCTCTAGGTAGAAGTAGAAGTAGGGTTTCTTGGAAGTCTTTTTCTAATTATCTAGTTGAGAATTAATTATTTAGGAATAGAAGTAGAACCTGGGTGGCTTAGCATGATTCTTCCAGTATACCTGATTTATCATATAATTATATTCAAAATAAGCTTATTGGTAATAAGTCAGATAGATAAAATTCTTTAGTTGTTCCTTTCTTAGAGGTGGAAGTTGTGAATAATGTTGTTTGAAACATGAACTCTCCTTCATATTATTCACCTGCTGAGATCTTTCCTTCAGAATTCTTGGTTTCTTATATTGTTTCAAATAATAATATTTTAAATTTGCTTAATAGTAATAAGTTTTGTGTATTTCAATCTAAAGAATCAAAAGATATTTCGAATCAAGATGATGATTCACATCTATCTTCTCTAAAAGATAACATGAGTAAGGTTTTAAATGTTTATGATTCTAATAATAAGACGTTTTTAAAACAGTCAATAGCTTTGGGTAAGCTGCCTAGAAATAAGTTTGCCAAGAAGGTTACTCATGCTTCTTCTAAATAATTATGTTTTCTTTCAAATATTATTATCTGGAATGTTAGAGGCTTTAATAGTCTTGATAAGGTTAATGCTTGTAAGGATCTTGTAAATTCTTATAGTGTTGGTCTGATTTGTATCCTTGAATCTAAAATTAGTTTGTCTTTAGTAGAGGATCCCTGGTTTTTTGATAGACATAGGATTTTGGATAATGAAGATAGTTGTAATAATTTTAATTTATTTGATCCTAAGAGAATTTGGATTAAATGGAATGCATCTCGTGTTTCTTTTTCTATTATTTTTTTCTACGATCAGTTGATTTATTGTTGTATAAATGTGGGTTCTGCTTTTTCTTTTTATATCACTACGATTTATGGTTCTAATAATTTGATTGATAGACAGATATTCTAGAAAGATATTCTTAATTTTTCTACTATTATCTCTTTTCCTTGGGTGTTGCTTGGTGATTTCAATTGTTGTAGATTTTCCAATGAAAAATATGGAAGAAATGTTCTCTCTAATAACAAGTTATGGGATTTTAATAATATCTTTTTTAATATAGGGGTTAAAGACCTTTCTTCTGTTTAGTATTTTTATATTTGGTTTAGTCAAAGAAGTGATTGTCCAATTCACATTAAGCTAGATAGAATTTTGGTAAATAAGTATTGGTTATATGAAATTCCTGCTTCCTATTATATTGTGTAGAAACCAAGATGTTCTGATCATTGCCCATTGATTCTTTTTAATTGCAAAATAGCTAATCTGAAACATCTTTTTATTTTTAAAACTTATTTGTGTTCTAATCTAGTTTTTTTAGGATTTACTTATTGAATCTTTTACTTTTCCTACTATTTGTAGTCTGATTTATTCTCTTTATAATCATTTAGTTAAGCTCAAAGGTTATATTAAAAAATAGTCTTAGGATTCTTCTAATTTTATTTCTAGCCAATTAGCTGATTTATAGTTAGATCAAAGTAGGCTCTTGCATTGGAGATTAAGTTAAACTTTGAATTAATTAAATGAGGTTAATTCTCTTTTGATTCATTATCAATCTTTATGGTCTTCTTAGCATATTAGGATATCGAAAGCTAGATGATTGGTTAATGGTGAAGATGATTTGAGTTTTCTTTATTTAAAGATTTGTAGTAGACATTATAGAAATAAGGTTAAAGCTATTTCTTCCTATGATGATTTGATTACTAATTGTAAGGGTATTTTGGATGCTTTTGTTCTACATTTTCTCACCTAAGTCATCTTTATCCTCTAATCTTTTTATGCTGATGGGTAACTCAATTCATATTTTTGCTATTTCTAATCTTATTTCTCCTATATCTATGGAAGAAATTAAAAATGTGGTTTTCTCAGCTCTTTCCTCTACTCTTAGGCCAGATGGATATACTTTTGAATTCTTTAAAAATGCCTCAGACATTATTGGTCAAACTTTTAGTAAAGCTATTATGCACTTTCTTCTAAAGAAATGACTGGAGCACGAAAGCTATTGATATTGTTCTTATTCCAAAATGTTTCCATTCTTCTCATATTTTTTTTTATTTTAGGCTTATTTCTTTTTGTAATATTTTTTATAAAACTATGGCTAAAATTTTGGCTAATAGAATACAAATTGTTATGCCTCATATTATTCATCTTAGATAGTTTGGATTTATCAAGAAGAGAATCTCAGCTGATAATATTTTATTAGCTTCTAAAATTTTGAGGGATTTTAACTTTGGAAAAGTCGAATATTTTTGTTCTAAACTAAATATTCAAAAAGCTTTTGACACTATTTTAAGATATTTTCTCTTAAATAGATTGAATCAAAAAGGTTTTCCTAAAAAAAATTATTAGTTGGATTAAAGGTTGTATTGAGAAAACCTTTTCTTTATTATTCTTAATGGTTCTTTGAAAAGATTCTTTAATTCTTCCTCTAGTCTTCTTCAAGTTTATCCATTATCTCCTTACTTATTTTGTATTGTAATGGATGATTTATCAAACTTGATCGATAATAGTTTTCTTGGTTCTAATTTTGAGGGCTTAAAAGTGGGTAACATTCATATTTCTCATTTGCTATATATGGATGATGTTTTTGTTTTTGGTAAATCATCGATTAATAATGCTAAGAAGTTATAGGATATTTTGGATTATCTATCAAAGTATTATGGTTTTTATGTTAATCATAATAAAAGTATGGCTACGTTCTCAAAGGATGCTATTGAGAAGGAAAGGATTTGTCAAGCTTTAAATATTTCTTCTTCTCAAAATTATATGAAATATTTGGTTCTTTCAATTTCTATTAAAAGGCTTAATTGTTTGGATTTTCAACCTTCGCTTAATAAGGTCATTGATTTACTCTCGGGTTGGAAGGCTAAAATTCTTTCTTTTGCTGGAAGAGTGAAATTTCTTAAATATTTTATATATAACTATATTGCTTATTGGATAAGAGGCATAATTATGACAAAATTTTGTCTTAAATTTATTAGAAAACTTTGTTCCAACTTTCTCTCTCATGCCAATATTAATTCTAAGAAATGCATGTTATTTCTTGGAAAGTTTTTTATAAGCCTAAGTGTTTTGGCGGTTTAGGTATTCGGGATCTTAATACTTTTTATTTTGCTTTTAATTGATAAATTATTTGGAGAATCTTAAATAGGAACTGTGTTTTGGCTGTTTGGGTACGTAAAAGAAAAAGAATTTTCTTTTATGGAAGACACCCTCTTCTAAGGCTTCATTATTCTGGAAGAATCTTTACAAGTTGGCTGAGGCTTTAAATGATAAGATTTATTTTATTATTACAGCTTGATTGTTTCCTTTCATTTTATTGAGACCCTTGGTCTGGTGGCCGGTCTCTTCATGAATTAGTTCCTAATATTAACTTTTATTGGTATAATATTTTTATGAAGGATGTTATTTACAGTGGTAGTTGGTCTTTACCTAATTTATTTTAGTATTTGCCTTCAAATAATTATTCTATCATTCCTATACAGTACTCTTCAAATTCTTGTGCTCAGTGGAATAGGGTGCTTCTTCCTATGTTTAATTTTTTCATTTAGATTTTTATTCTAGTCTTGCTATGGTTGATTGGTATAACTTTATTTTGCCTACGTGTTATGCTTTGAGGTATTTTTGTTATTCTTGGAGGGCCTTATTAAATGATCTAATAAATACGAATATTCTTTCTAAAAGGAATATTTTTATTCCTTTAGGATGCGTTTTCTTGTGATTCTTCTGTGGAGACTCACAATCACTTATTTTTTGAATGTGTCTTTACTTTTTCTATTTTAGCTTTGCTTATTCCTAATTTAAATCAATTTTTTCTAAGGCCTAATTTTTTCAAGTTTTAGATTTCATTTCAGGTTTAATTATGTCTAATAATTTTAAGAATTTGTTCTTTTTAGCTTCATGTTGTTCCTTTTATTTTTTTTGTGGAGAGAAAGAAATGAAAGGAAATTATATGGAAATTGCAAGAATTCGGATTTGGTTTTTTGTTTAATCAAGTAGTCCATTTTGGCTAAGGTTTCTAATTTGAAATGTTTTAATGAGGTTAAGAGCTATTTAAATTGATGGTTTATATCTTTTTGGTTTTGCCTGGTTATGGGGTTGTTTGTTTTTGCTGGGTTCAATTTTTTAGGTTTTGAACCATGATGAATTGGTTAAGGTGGTCTTTTTTCTTTGGATGGCTATTTTTGCCAACCGATTCTTTAATCTAGATGGTCACTAATAGCAACCAAAGTTTGCTGGAATTTCATTTGCTAAGTTTATTTAGTTTTGGCTATCTGTTTCTTGGATTTGGCCAAATCTAGTTTAAATTTTGCATTGACATGTGATCTTTTATATTCTGATGTTTTCTATTGTTTTCCTTAAACTTTCCGGAGTCCTTGTGACGGACTATGTGTTTGAAGGCAGGTTTTATGTTTATTTTCCCTGGTTTATGATTATGATTACATCTTGGATCTATATTATCTCATGAGCCGAGTCTTATAAAGCTTGAACGTGATAAACGAGCTCGAGTTTGAGCTCGAGCTTAAGCTCGTGGCTCGATAAGCTCGACTCGCAAGCTTGTTAATGAGTTGAGCTCGGCTCACTTACACCCCTATGTTGGACACATTGATCCTTTTTTTACTTTTCATGTTTTTTTAACTTCATTTACTTAAACTATTTCATATGTGATTATATGCTTAGTTATGATAACATTATTGGAATACAAATTACTTCTTAAAGTATAAAATGGCATTAAAATATGAACACCCATTTAATGAATCGAATGTTGAGGAAATATTGGTAAAAAAACTTCTAACTAGACAGCTAGTTCCTCTTTTCTCTCGAGCTCTAGCATTTGGATAGGCACCGTGACGTTTGTGCTATCTTCGCGATGTCTTTTGGAGGTTCTTGGATGTATAAAGGGAATCTTCTATCTTCTTCTATCTTCTATGTTTTACCGATTTTTTTAATTTTAGCCTGCTTGGCTTGTGATTTCTCTATCTAGTTGGATGTATTTCATCGGCCATGGTGCATAACCCTCTTTGTAGATATATGATCTTGATTTTTTAGGGGCGTAACCCCAATCTAAATCTTTTAAATATGTTTTTGGTAGTACCTCATATGTTTTTATTTTCCTCGATCTAAAGGCAACTTTGCATCGTCGTATGCCTTCTCTTTGGATCTTGAAACAGGAGATTAAATCTCTTGCAACCCTGTTTGAGTTCTCGTTAGTTGGTAAATTTATGGCTCGTCAGCCATCATTAGATGTTATTCACAACTTCTTTTTTAATCTAAAACATTCTAGTGATTTTTTTATTACTCTACTTAATCCATAGCATGTTCTGATTAAGCTTTTAAATGAGTTAGACTATAGTAGAATCTTTAACCATGGATCTTAATATGTCAAAATTTTCTTTATGAAATTAATCAAATGTTGTCCTTTTTTGACATTGGTGAGGAATCCCTGGTTGTACTTATTTGGGTTTCTTTTTCTAACCTTAAACCTTAGCTCTTTTCTCATAATGTTCTATTTGGTTTGGGCTCCATTTTTGGCTGTTCGCTACAGACGGACAATGCCACCACATCTTTGTTTAGGTCCTCTGTAGCTCAAATTCTTGTTGAACTCAATATTACTAAACCCCGATGCATTTTGGTTGGGTGCGGAGAATTTTTGGTATGTTTAAAAGGTAGTTATGAGCGAGTTTCCTTCTTTTTGTGAACATTTCAAAAGTATGGTCATGACAAAGTTTGGTGTTAATACCTTAACCCTCATTTAAGGAAACCAGTACCAATTGTTAGAATTATAGCTCAAGTTAGTGAGGTGGCTAAAGTTAGGAGTGAGGATGAGGTCCAAGGAAAAGATAACTCTGTTGATTCAGCTGTCAATGAATAAACTAATGGAGATATTTTTATTGAAATGTTGAGGGTCTAAATCTTGCGGTGGTGATCCCTGTCTCTCTAGAGTGTAATTCTCAATTGCTTCCGTGTTATAATATGGATAGTGTTATGCTTAATAATTTTGATGTTAATAATCCTAATAAGTCAATCATAATTAATTCAATAGTCAGTTTATCATAACTCATGTTGTTGGTAAGGATGTCCCATGCATTCTTCTTCTCCTAATCTATTTTAGAGTATTCATACCTATCATTGATCATGTTTCTTGTGATGACATGGAAAGTCTGGGTGATCAATCTGATTCAAATTGGTAAGAAACATAATTGAATACCCACACTTACTACAGGAATGTCAGCTATTTGTAGTGGCCTTTACAGCATAATTTTTTTCTCAAAAATTGTGATGGATTTGCGATGGAAGTATTCGTTAATTTATTTATGATGAATTTGCTGCATATTTGGGCAGACATTCCACCATAAAATTGTAAAATAATTTCTATCATAAATTCATCACAAATCTATTACAAATCTGACGTAAATAAACCTCTCTAAGCCAACTAACTAGGTATTTGTTTCATTCTCTCCTGCTTTGGACCGTCACATTGCTCGACTCCAGCAGACGATGTTCCCCTTTGGCATCACCTCCTTCGATGATATTCCTTCCCATCACATCCAAAGTCACACTTTTCTTGCTATTCTTCTTTGTCTTTCCAACCATCATCTACCCTCTGACCACGACTTGCCCAGAAGTAGCGACGAGAGCTCACTTACTATAAAAGTAGCTAGCTTTCTCTCTTTCATGCTCTTCTTCAGTCAAATCCCTTCAATCCACCAAACTCCAGGATTTAGTAAATCTGGGATTAATAATAAAAAGAGGTAAACATAGGATTTATTCTGTTGTGAGATCGATCTGCTGCTTAAATCATATTTGGTAAGGTTTAGTATAAATCCTACTCAAATCTTGCATAAATCCTATCACAAAACATCCCCAAAAATCAACTTTAATCTCATATCATTTTTCTTTTGGCATAGATTTTCTTGCTATGACTTTTGCAAGAGGATGTACTTGGGTGTATTCTTTTGCTAATGATATTCTTATTGACAAGACTAGCGAGGGAGTTAGATGAAAAATTGGAATTATGGGGGTCAACCTAAGAATCTATATGCTTTCATTTGAGTAGATCTAAAAAATAATATATGGAGCATAACTTTAGCAGTACTAGATCTAGTGGTGTGATTGTGACATTGGGTAATCGACTCGTTACAAAGAGTGTAATTTTTATTTATCTTGAATCTATTATTCTAAACGATGGTGAAATAGATAGGGATATTATTATTATTATTCAAGTTGGATGGATGAAGTGGAGTACTGCATCACGCCTATTATGTGGTAGAAAAGTACCCCTCAAAGATAAGGAACATTTCTATAAGATGGTGGTGAGATTTGCAAAGCTTTATGACGCACAATGTTGGCCATTACAAGAAGACAAGTCATATCCCTACTGGGTTATAGAGCCTTTTGCGTCATGTTTTTCCAATAAACACTAATTGTTTATTTCTTCGTTGGGCTCATTATCAAATAATTTTATGTTTGAGTTGATCCCAAAAGCTTTTTGTGGTTTTCATCTTTTTTTTTTTCACCTTCTTACATACTATTTTCTTTTTTACTTGAATTTTTAACGTTATAGTACTCCCACTTATTATAACATAATTTTTTTTACATTCAAATTAAATAATATCAGTACCATAATTTACATTTTCTTATGAGTATCCTTGCCTTTCATTTTGTCACTATGCTTCCTCTTTTCCCTTTCAGGATTGATTTAAATTTTTGCATCAGTGATGATGCGTCAATATCATCAAAGTTTAATGCCATGTTGTCCTATAACTATTTTACATTTAAGAAAAGAGACATACCTTTCATCTTATCTCATGTACCTGTAATTCTCTAATTGACCTTTTTAGTACATACACTAAGTGATTCAAATAACAAGTCGATAGAATAACTAGATAAAGTTTAGGACTAACAAATTCTAGTAATTTTCGCACCCAACATTTGATAGAGACCTAAGAAGCTTATTCACCGACTCAACATTAAAATACTCTCTATGAAAAGTGTGCAATGAAGTAAAACCTTTAGTAAATCTATAAATGTTAGTGATGCTTTAATTGTGATTCATATGAAATAGCTCATAATCATATTACAAATCGATACATGATTTTGTTACTTTTTGTCCCATCATATGTTGTTGCGTGTTAGAAAATACGCGGCGGTAGAGTTTGTAAATTTGCGTCCGAGCGTTGCACGTAAGTTTAACACACAAACAGAAAAGAACACCAAGAGTTTTTTACGTGGAAAACCCGAAAAGGGAAAAAACCACGGGGCCTCGCCCAGTTGCAATATATATATATATATATATATATTTCGTCCTTAAATTTATATAAGGTAAATAACCTACTAGACTTGGTTCAACATGGTGTAATCGAATAATTGAATAAATGTAGAAATGTAGACTTTCCAAAAATTTAATAGTAAGTTATCAAATAAGGTAGGCTGGGAGCTAGAATAACTTTCCAATATGCTATGATTTATAGTGGATGCCATTACAAGATCTACTTTAGGTGGTTAAAACCTTCATAAAGTGACCACCCTAATAAATTGAAAGTGAGAAGCAACGCCCAAGATGGATGGGGTGAACTAATGTTTTTGATTTAATTCATCTGTTAAAACTTTAATTTAAAAAAAAAAAACATTAATAAAATTAGCAAAGATCTTAATGAATTGAAAGACTAAATCACTAATCAAATTATATTAATGAAAGGAAAACTATTAGTGACTTTAATAAATTGGTCGTCAAACAATTCAAGTAACATGAGAGACAAAAATTGTGATAAAAGGTATTATAGTATAACTATTAATAATGATATCCATAGAGCACGAGATTGGGTAAAGTATAAAGTAATGGTAGGAATATAAAGAACAAGAGAAGAAAGGGGTACAACCACGCCTTGATCCTTTCAACTGAATGATTCACTACTCTAACTTTTATCATCAATGGGCAGAGAATCCCCTCTCCTTCAAGGCTAAAAGAGAAATCCTACACCTTTTTTTCTACTTTGAGTGAGAAGACTACCACTCTAGCCTGTTGGATAGGCCACATCTTCCTATAATTCAAAGGCTTTGTAGAATCATCAATCTCTTAAAAACACAATCAGATAACCACTCTCAACACTTAATAATAAACGATGAAAGAATAAGGTTTAAGAGAAGTGAAAATAACCAATTGATGCATAAGTTCATAGGGGATTTCTACACTTAGATTATTTAAATGAAAGGTTCAAGGAAATCTACCATAATGCACTCATATCATTTTTTATTTTCTTAGTCTCTCATTCAATTTAAGGCTTTTTAAGGCTATTTATATTAAGTGCCTAAAGAAAAAATCATAAAATAAGATAAGTTGTAAAATAAATATCATAAATATAATTAGATGAAATAGCCATATACTATACAAAATCCATCTTTGTTTAATTATCTAATATGATTTGTATCATACTAGTGCTTCTATTTCTAAGTTAATTTGGATAATTTAAAGCATTTGTCTTATTTTAACTACACAAAGCTCCTTATTAATTAAACACAAAGCTCCTTATTTAACCCAAATTTAATTAATAATTATCGAAATTAACTTATTTAATTAAAATAAGACAAATGCTTTAAATTATCCAAATTAACTTATACTACACAAAGCTCCATTACAAGCTTAACCCATGCCTTAGCCAAACAAAAATGGTTAAGAAGGATAAATTATGATAAGATCAATGTGTGCTTATTTAATAGGGATTAGTTACTCATGTGCAAAGTACTATACTTCTCCTTATTGTATTATCTCTAAGGGATCATCCTTAACCTCCGCATACCCTACCAGTGCATAACCCAAACCCTAAACATGGTTTAGTAATCGATTGATGGTGATTAAATAGCTTACTATATGAGAGCTCCATAGTCTTTTTTTATATCACTTCTTACATCCAACAAACTCAATAAAACCCTTAGAGACATCTAAAACTCTTTGTTGATCTCTATTGATTATGTTAGACCAAAGCTAGAGTCGGTATGGTTGTCCCATCAACCTACGCCACTTCAAAGAAATCCCAAAGAGAATTTTTCTCCAAATCACCTCATGAAGATAACTTTGAATCTCCTCCAATTGAAATCATAGTAATTAATGTGCTCTAACATGTAGTTTTAGATAATGAATGTATGCCAATCATTAGGGTTTCTTTAGTTTTAATTGGATTGCACCAAACTCTATGCAAAAAATAAGGCTTATTTACATTGAACTTATAGGAATTTTCTTTAGACTTCCTCCTTGAGCACACATTGAAAATAATATTAATAAATTATTGCCAAAAGGAATTTATAACAAAAAATTTCATAGAACTTGCCACCTATTTTGCCTTTTTAAAAGTTCAAACAACCACTATTTAAATATAATTACTTGTTTAATGGTTTCAAAATAATCTTAAGCTCGTTTGGGTTCTTAAATGAACCAAATTAAGCATACCAAAAGTTTCACATATAATGATGAAAATTGCAAAAGCTTTAGGAACATTTCTATTTTTACTTTTACTAGTTAAAAATCATAAAATTTAGTGCTTCTATTTCTAAGTCACATGATAAGGAATTTTCAAAAAGTTCTTATACACCTTCTCAAATTATTTAAGGTTTTTCTAAACTTATTTTATATGTTTATTAGTTAAAAAATATTATTAATAATTAATTCATTTAATTATCTTTAATTTTTAAATATTTGTAGGTGCTTAATACATAAAATGAATTATTACCAAAAAAATTTATATTTTAATTCTTCTATCTTTCTTATTATTGGTATTTTTCAATGAAAAATAGCATGTTCAACTTACCAACCAATCTTTTACTAATTATATGGCCATGGAATGTATCCATAAATCACAGTATCCATTTTTAATAAGGTTAAGCTTTCTTAAATTTATTTGTGTTGATTTTCCACTTTTATACTTAGGAATCATTATATTATAAGCATTAATTATAGGAAAATACCCTAACATATATATTTAAAAAGGTGGTGTTGATGTGCATTTTCATTCTTTTACAAAATCAACATGCATAACTTTTCTAATTTTCAAGTCAAACTTCCATTTTTTTTATTTTCTAGAAATAAATATAATTAAGAAAATAAATTTTCGAACATCTTGTTAATGTTCATGTCTGAATTTGGCCTTTCAAAAATCATATTGAATGCTTTGAGAACCTTCCAAATTTTTTATATTTTTATATTTATTTGATATACTTCTTAATTTTTATAATATTTTTATCAATCATGAAAAAAATATATAGTTTTCTTAAACTCGTCTAAAATTATTTGGAAATATTCATTGCATATGAATGGCAATAAGCTCAAAAACTCATGTGCATTTGGACGTGGGGGCATCATGTTATGTATTTTTTAATACTAATTGACCTATTTTAATAATTGAATAGTATAATTTTTAAGTTATTTTTATTAAATAATGGTCAAGTTGAGTTTCTCAAAGTCAAAATTCAAATATAAAATTCCTTATAATTTAGAAGTTTTCTTATTTATTTTGCAATTTTTTCAAGTTTATAATCCATAGATTTTAAATATCAAATGTAGTAAATAATTAAAAAATAACCATAATATTGAAGATTACATTCTAACTTGATGTGAGGTATTTGGAAGTTTAGTCAACTCATTTTAATAATGAGTTAACCTATGGCACAGCTTCCCTGAAATAATTTTAAACTTTTTCTTAGTTATCCATTTAATTGAGGAAATTAGGACTTTGAAATTTGATTTTTAATTTGATGACCCACTTAAGTTTTACTTTCAAACTTCAATTTTTCAAAAATTTAAATACTAATTTTAAATATCAACTTTAATTTGAAATATCTCAACAAATTTTCATACTTTGAATTTAATCATTTTTTTTTAACTTATAAATTCCCAAAAAATGCTATCTTATATTTAAATTATTCAAAGAAAAAATTCATTTGATTTCATATATGTCAATCACAATGAAATTCCTTTTAAAACACTTTACAAGCACTCAAGTGATATTCTAGCCAAATATGGTTGACTGGTTGAGAAATTAGGTTTACCAACTTTGTAGTTTATCATGTTATTTGGTAATTTACATTTTTCACCCTGTATTTTTATTTAGATACTTGTCTAAGGTCATATGGCCATTGCACTAAACTATAAGCCATTAACTTGATTAATTCAGTTTCAACTTTATGACTAATAGTTATGTTGAAACTTGTTGAATATGAATTAGATTGTTTGACCTAAGCTTACGTCCCAACGGCTAACCAAGAGGAACAATTATTACGTCCTCCGACCGGATGCAGAGAAGCATCCGGTCAACCGAACCAAATAAAAGTTCAACCAAGAGGGGGTGAATTGATAATTTAAAATTTTCCTCTTATTTTAAATCGATAAAAAACTTTTAGTGAAATTTAGAAAATAATTTTCAACCACAGATAAACAAAAATAGTAAAGTAAATATGCAACATAAAATAAAAGACACAAGTATTATAATGGTTCCGTCAAACACAACCTACATCCACTCCCTGAAGTATCCCACTTCAGGTATTGCACTATTACCACAAGTGTCTCTCCTTTTGCCCCCACAGCAAGGCGGAGAAGCCTTCACAAAAACTCTCTTCCACCACTAATCGGTGCGGCAGAGAATCAACGTCCTTTTACACCCTCCAAGTGTTGGCAGAGAACCATCAGCTGTTCACACTTTCCAAGTGCAGGCAGAGAACCTTCGTCCTTTCACACTTCTCCAAGTGTAGGCAGAGAACCTTCCGCTGTTCACACTCCTCGAGTGTCAGCAGAGAACTGGATCTCCTTGAAAGATCTTCTCATGAGAAATCTAGAAGAACAAGAGAAGAGAGTGAAGTAATCACAATTCACAAATGGAGATCCTTCCCATTGAGTACCAAGTGAACCCTTCACACTCCAGTAGTAAGAACTCTCCTTCAAACACTCTCTCACACTCTCTCCTTTAATCCCCCTTCAGTTTGCACGAAAACCAGTAGATAAAAAGATCTCATGACAGACTTAAGTGGACCTTTTATATGAAAGATAAGAAAAAACCATCCAACAAACTACAAATATTCAAATCTGTGCGTTATTGATCGTCCCGTATGATTCTAGTTCGTACGGATGAACAGTGAAACTACTGTTATGTATGAACTAAATGTGAACTAGTATGATTTCCCTTCGTACCCGATCATCATCCCGTACGAACAATATTCGTCCGATACGAACTATTCTTAAGATAGTTAGGTGTTAAAAAAAATAGAACGACTCTTAAGTTTCCAGAACAAAGAAGATCGTCCTAGGATGAACCATATTAATCGTCTGGACGAATGGTTCATTTTGACCATTTTAGAGCCCATCGTTCTAGGACAAACCATACTTTTCGTCTAGACGAACGCATCCAGAGAGTATCATCTTGGGACGTAGGTTAAATATCATTTAAACGAACGTGTCCAGAGAACATCATCCTGGGACGAAGGTAATTATCATCTGGATGAAGGCATCCATAGAGCATCATCCTAGGACATACGTTAAATATTGTGCAAATGAATGCATCCAGAGACCATCATCCTGGGACGAAGGTAAATATCGACTCGATGAATAGTACTTAAAAAAAATTTGCCCTCTCCGCATTCATTTCATTGCTCTTTTTAGGAGTAAAACTGACCAGATCATCCCGTACGAACATGGTTCGTACTATAAGATCCGTTTTAGAAATTGTGAATTTTAAAGCTCTCCCCCAGTGTGTGTGTGTGTGTGCGCGCGCTAAGTTACTCAATTATAATCACACTCTTAGACTCAATAAAAAGAAAAATACAGACTTCAATTTACAAAATATTTTGAGCTGAACTTGATTTGAAGTCTTCAACAATCTGGAGTATAATTTACTTGAAATGTTAGTACACACAAGAGAAAAAACAATTCTTCTAAAAATGTGTTAGAAGAATATAATAATCAAAACAATAATATTTGGTATCATCAAAACATACAAGTTGTAAGAATATAAAACATGCAAAGCTAAGTAGCAACTCTCTTCAATAAACTCCCCCTTTTTTATGATGGCATTGTATAAATTTTAAAGTCTGAAGTTTCTCCTAAACCCCTCCTAAATGAATAAATATGTGAGAATAAGGGGCATTATTGTTTGAACTTTTCATAATAATTTTTTTTTAATTTTTTTTTTTTTTTTTTTTTTTGCTTTTTAAAAAAAAACGAACAACACACAGAAAAGTAAAAAAAAAAAAAATATGAACAAATGTCAAACAATACAAATAATAAAAATATGAACAAATATTTTTTTTTTTTTAAAATATGAACAAATATCAAACAATATTTCTCCCCCTTTTTTACAACAACAAAAAGAGAAGAATAAAAGAACAAAGACAGAAATGTAAGAAGTCATATGAAAAGCCTTTGATAATTAATCATTGAAAGAGATTGAGTTACATTTGTAAATAAAATTTAATGTAATTAGAAAAATAGATAGATTCAAATGATTTAAGTATAGATATAACATAGACAAGAAAAAAAATTATCAAAATCATGAATCAGTTTAGACAATGAGATAGGAAGAATCATTGCAAAGTAGATGAATGTAAAATTTGTATATTTCAAATTTCAATAAAAAAATAAAATTGAACAGAAGATTAATTTGAATTTAAAGATTAAAAATTAAGGAAAGAACATATACTTGTGGCACTTTGCACATATTTTCGATATTTGTGACCTACTTTGTGCATATTTTTACTTGTGGGCTTATTTTGTGCCTCTTTTTCAAATTATGAACTATTCTGCATTCTTTTGATATTTTGTACATTTGTATATTTTTAAGTGTATTCTTGGTCTTGCCAAAATTAATAATCTCAAATCTCAAATTTCTCTAAATACAACTATATTTATATTAAAAAGAGAAATAAAAATAATAAAACATCAAAATTGCAATAATAATATTAAAAATATTATCTAAAAAGAAATATGAGATTAATATTCTTAACTAGATCAAGTTATAATAACACTTAAATTTTAAAAAAAAATTGATTTTCTAATGAAATAAATTTTGTTTTACAATTCAAAATATACCACTTGTAAGATCAATATTTTAGGGATTATCATATAGGCTAACACACATTTCTAAAAAGAGACCAAAAAACTCTAAAAGCAAGACAGAATACCTTTTATTGATATCATGATAAAGGATATTACATTGATTACGATAGAAATCAATAAACATATTATCAAAACTTATAACATAGAGAGAAGCAAACAACACAATAACATAAAAACATAAATAACTACAACTACAATACATAACATCTCATCACATCAAGTCATCACAGTAGAGAGACAAAAAGGAAGTACTATCATCACTCTGAAGGGCCCTGATCTGGAGGAGGAGGCTGGTTGAAGAAATTAAAGTAGCTACTCATCATAACCATATTTTAGCTCATAGCATCGAGTTGGCCTCGCATCCAACCCATGTCCTGCTGATCTGCACATCTTGCTGTTGTAGGTAATTCTCAATTTGATCAAAGTGGTGATCAAAATGAGTCTCAAGATGATCAAACCAGTGAACCAAATCTTGAAAGTTTGGTTCAGGAGCAGGCGCAGGTGCAGGTTCTCTCTCCTCTCTCTCAAAGTCATAATCTTCATCATATTTTGAAAAGATAGCTCGGGATGAACCATCATTGTAGAATAAAGGCTCCACAAGGTGAGACACATCAGGGTGAACTAATTCGTACTTCTTGTTAAGAATTTAAGTCACAAGATGTCCTAGAGAAATATTCTTCTTTCTCTTATTGGATACATGGCCAACTCAGAAAGTCCATAAAGGTAGTCAAGAATGAGTTGGGCATCATTAATAGGTTGGCCAGTAATGATCAGATAAGTGACAGTGGAAAGAAGAGGAGTTATATTAATTCTATCACCAGCTTTAGGAATGATATAAGTTCTAAGCACATGCTAGATGATTCTAGCATCTTGATGTAAAGTGTTCACTTTGGGTAAATAGCATTCCTGTCTAATCTCTCTAAGCACTTGGTTAATCTCAGTCCAATTATAAGTTATGGAATAAGTCAAAGTGTGGGCTCGTATTCCTTCAGTCCTTAGGTTTAAGAAACCTCCCAGATCAAGCTTGGTTTTTTATACATTCTTTCCTAAAACAAAAGATCTAATCTTATCATGATCAGAGTTAAAGGTCATGTTCGCTAGGAAATGATGAAATGTAAAAATATTGAAGGAATAAACCAGTGTGAGGATAAACTCAAATTGAGTGGAAGCAAAGAGAGGTAGAATCTGATAAATTGTATTCTCTTGAATCAAAACTCTGGACGGGGTCAATTTAGCAGTTACAAACCTAGGGAATGATTCTTCGTTTTCCTTGGAAAGAAATTTATCATTGGCATTCCTAGGCCCCCTGGTGAGTTCCTTAGCGTGCCTAACCCTCTTGCTTGAACTAGCCATAGAGAAGATCAAAGGCAATAGAAGATAGAAAACGGTTTTGAAGTGAATGAAATTTGATTCTAAACCTTCAATTTAAAGAAAAAAATAACATTTCGTACGAACAAAAATTGGGTCCGTCCAGTACGAAACTTGTTCATACGTACAAATGGAAATTTTGTATGTACGAATGCATGCGTTAGAAATGAAATGAATTTTCATAATCATACGAGTTACGAGGCATCCTTTCATACAGACTTTTTGATAAGACGATCGTACAGACGAACAGGTGTTCGTCCGGGACGATCAATTATTTAAGATCATTTTTAGTGACCGTTTGAATCATCCCCTACTTCAAGTGACACATGGTTCATATGTACGAATGTAGGTTCATACCTACGAATAGAAATAAAACCCATTCTTATCTAAATAATCGTCAAGAAGATGCTCATACGATTGAATGCACATCATCCAGACAATCGTGACGATCGTACAGATGAACTGTATATATAAAAAAATTGAAAAACTTCATGCAAACCATTTAAAACAAAACATTAATACGCTACATGATTCGTCCTGTATGAAATTAATTTCGTATAGATGATTATCACACAAATTTTTCAAACCATCTTTAAAAACAGAAATTTTGATGTGAAAAATATTTTCCATTCACAAATATTTCATACCAACAATCAAAACAAGAAAATTTAAAACCATGCGATCAAAAACAAAACACATACGAAAAAAAACACAAAATTAAAAAAAAAACACACTTACAAAAAACACATATCAAGGATGCAGATACATTTATTTAAGCATTCAAATCAATCACACCAAGCCTTGTTCTTAATGTACTGAATGTATCAAAGGCTAGTGGTTTTGTAAAAATATCTGCAAGTTGATTTTCAATTGTAACATGAATGAGTTCAAATTCTCCTTTAGATACATAATCCCTTATGAAATGATACCTGATGTTTATATGCTTGATTCTTGAATGTTGAATAGGATTTTTAGAAATGCAAATAGCACTAGTGTTATCACAATAAATGGGAATAGTGCCTATTGTTAATCCTAAATCAATCAGCTATTATTTCAACCAAAGTACTTATGCCACACAACTTCCTAAGGCAATGTATTCAGCTTCAGCAGTAGATAGGGCTACAAAATTTTATTTTCTACTAGACCAAGAGACTAAAGAATTTTTAATAAATTGACATGTTCTTGAAGTGCTCTTTCTATCAACCCTACAACCAGTAAAGTCTGAATCTAAATATCAAATTATTTCAAATGAAGAGCTAAACTTATGATACCAAATTCTTAAGTTCTGAGTTCCCAATATATACCTTAAAATCCTTTTCAATGCTGTCAAATATGATTTTTTTAGATCTAATTGAAATCTAGCACATAAAAAATATTAAACATGATATCGGGTCGGCTAGCTATCAAGTAAAGTAAAGATCAAATTATCCCTCAAAATTTCTTTTGATCAATAGATTTTCCATTAGGGTCATTATCCAACTGAACTGAGGAACTCATAGGTGTACTAACATATTTAGGATTGTCCATTTCATACTTTTTGAGGATGTCCTTAACATACTTTGACTCACTAAGAAATATACCTTCCTCAACTTGCTTAATGCTAAAACCTAGAAAGTAACTCAAATCTCCTATTAAACTCATCTCAAATTCACTTCTCATTATTTTAGAAAAATCAACACAAAGGTTTTTATTAATAGATCCAAAGATGATATAGTCAATATAAATTTATACGATGAGTATATCCTCTCCCAATTTCTTCAAAAAAAGTGTTGTATCTACACTTTCTTTTTCAAAAGATCTCTCAAGTAGGAAGGTGCTTAACTTCTCATACCAAGCCCTAGGTGCCTATTTCAATCCATATAATGCCTTTTTCAATTTGAAAACATGATTTGGGTGTTTAAAATTTTCAAATCCTAGAGGTTGTTCTATAAAAATATCCTATTGAATTACCCCATTTAAAAAGGCACTTTTGACATCCATTTGATATAATTTAAATCCTCTAAAGCAGATAAAGGTTAATAAAACCTTAATTACTTCAGGTCTAGCTACAGGGGCAAAAGTCTCCTCAAAATCAATTCCTTCAATCTGATTATACCCCTTAGCCACCAATCTAGTCTTATTTCTAATGACTACTTCTGAGTCATTCATTTTGTTCTTAAATACTCATTTAGTTCCAACAACACTTTGATTCGTTGGCCTTGCGGTTAATTACCAAACTTTATTTCTTACAAATTGATTTAATTCATCCTGCATAGTTTGTGGGTTCTATCATTGAAATAAAGGCTGAATGATTGACTTCTTTGTTCAGTCCACGCCTAGTCCTAACACCCTCACCAGGTTCACCTATAATCAATTCCTTTAAGTGATTTTTAGAAAATCTCAAATCTCTAGGCACCGGATTTTCTACTTTCAAATTTTCTTCCAAATTTATTTTCTCAATCTTTTTGGAGTTAATCTCTATTTCATCCTCTTCAATAATTAGCTCTTCCAAAATTCCAGGCTCTAAGATCCTTATTGGATTGAAAAGAGGACTTCACCTATTTTCCTAATTAAAATGCGTCGCAGAGGTGATCCTTAGTAAAGTCTAGTTTTTGTATACCTCTTACTAGGGGTAATCCTCGTAAGAATTTTCATGCTAAAGTGACAAAATCTCCAATGCCAAAGACATGATTCATTAGAAATAGTTTTTAAACAAAAAGTAGTAGGAGTTTTGATACAATTTAAGTCTAGCATATACACATTGTTTACCCTTATACCATTCAAAACATCAATATGATTCAGGTTAATATGCAGCTAATAGGAAAAAAATTTACACAATAACTTGTATCACACAGCTGACTAATACCTAGAAGATTATGCTTTAAGCCATCAACCAACAAAAATTTAAATACTAATTTTTAAATATCAACTTTAATTTGAAATATCTCAACAAATTTTCATACTTTGAATTTAATCATTTGTTTAATATTTAAAAAAAAAACTTATAAATTTCCAAAAAATGCTATCTGATATTTAAATTATTCAAAGCAAAATTTCATTTGATTTCATATATGTCAATCACAATAAATTCCTTTTAAAACACTTTACAAACACTCAAGTGATGTTCTAGCCAAATATGGTCAACTGCTAGTGAATTAGGTTTACCAACTTTATAATTTATCATGTTATTTGGTAATTTACATTTTTCACCTTGTATTTTTATTTAGATACTTGTCTAAGGTCATATGGCCATTACACTAAACTATAAGTCATTAACTTGATTAATTCAGTTTCAACTTTATGACTAATATTTATGTTGAAACTTGTTGAATATGAATTAAGTTGTTAGACCTAAGCTTATGTCCCGACGGCTAACCAAGAGGGGGTGAATTGATAATTTAAAATTTTCCTCTTATTTTAAACCAATAAAAAACTTTTAGTGAAATTTAGAAAATGATTTTTCAACCACAGATAAACCAAAATAATTAAGTAAATACACAACAAAAATAAAAGACACAAGATTAATAGTGGTTCAGTCAAACATGACCTACATCCACTCCCTGAAGTATCCCACTTTAGGTATTGCACTATTACCACAAGTGTCTCTCCTTTTGTCCCAACAGCAAGTTGGAGAAGCCTTCACAAAAACTCTCTTCCACCACTACCCAGTGCGGTAGAGAACCATCGTCCTTTTACACCCTCCAAGTATTGGTAGAGAATCATCAGTTGTTCACACTTTTCAAGTGTAGGCAGAGAACTTTCATGCTTTCACACTTCTCCAAGTGTAGGCAGAGAACCTTCGGCTGTTCACACTCCTCGAGTGTCGGCAGAGAACTGGATCTCCTTGAAAGATATTCTCACAAGAAATCTAAAATGACAAGAGAAGAGAGTGAAGTAATCATAATTCATAAATGGAGATCCTTACCTTTGAGTACCAAGTGAACCCTTCACACTCCAGTAGTAAGAACTCTGCTTCAAACACTCTCTCCTTTAATCTCCCTTTAGTTTACACAAAGATCAGTAAACAAAAAGATCTCATGTCAGTCTTAAGTAGACCTTTTATATGGAAGACATGAAAAAACCATCCAATAAACTGCAATTATTCAAATCTGTGCGTTATTGATCGTCCCATACGATCCTAGTTCGTACGGACGAACAGTGTAACTACTATTGTGTATGAACTAAATGTGAACTAGTACGATTTCCCTTTGTACCCGATCATCATTTTGTACGAACAATGTTCATCTGTTACTAACTGTTATTTATATAGCTCATTGTTACAAAAAAATAAAACGACTCTAAAGTTTCCATAACAGAGAAGATCGTCCTAGGACGAATCATATTAATCTTCTGGACGAATAGTTCATTTTGACCATTCCAGAGCCCATCGTCCTGGGATGAACCATACTTTTCGTCTTGACGAACGCATCCATAGAGCATCATCCTGGGACAGAGGTTAAATATCGTTTGAACGAATGCGTCCAGAGAGCATCATCTTGGGATGAAGGTAATTATCATCTAGACGAAGGCATCCAGAGAGCATCGTCCTGGGATGTACGTTAAATATCGTTTGAATGAATGCATCTAGAGATAATCGTCCTTAGATGAAGGTAATTATCATCTGCACGAAATCATCCAGAGAACATCATCCTAGGACGTACATTAAACGTTGTGAAAATAAACGCGTCCAGAGAGCATTATTTTGGGATGAAGGTAAATATTGTCTAGATCAATAGTACTTAGAAAAAATTTTCCCTTTTCCCATTCATTTCATTGCTCTTTTTAGGAGTAAAACTGATCAGATCGTCCCGTACGAACATGGTTCATACTGTACGATCAGTTTCAAAAATTATGAATTTTAAAGCTCTCCCCCAGTGTGTGTGTGTGTGCGCGCTAAGTTACTCAATTATAATCACACTCTCTCAGACTCAATAAAAAGAAAAAATACAGACTTCAATTTACAAAATATTCTGAGCTGAACCTGATTTGAAGTCTTCAATAATCTGGAGTATGATTTTTCTGAAATGTTAGTACACACAAGAGGAAAAAACAATTCTTCAAAAAAATGTGTTAGGAGAATATAATAATCAAAATAATAATATTTGGTATCATCAAAACATACAAGTTGCAATAATGTAAAATATGCAAAGCTAAGTAGCAACTCTCTTCAATAAGTTAGTCTTAAATATATGGACCAAAACCTACATAATACTTTCTAAGTAAACTAGTTAGCGAGACTCTAGTAGTGGGTTAGCTACTAAGATACTATAAATTCTAGTATAGCCTGCATAACATTCTAGGAAAATATACCTTAGGTCCTTCTATGTTCATGTAACTTTCTATATATAATATTCTTTAAAAAACTTCTAAGACTAGAATGGTCAAACCTATTATACATCACAAAAAAGCATTACAACACTTTAATTTGTTATTTTTGGTTGACTTTCACTTTATATTTTACTTAACCTTCATTGGTTAGTCTTTCCTTGAACTTTGTTATGCCACTTTGGATGATTTTATCTTTAGTGTAATCATGCTCTTTTGATTTTACTTTTCTTTCCCCTTAATCAAGCTATTTTGGCTAAAAATCTTTCTAAATTGGTCATGTAATTTTGACCAAGACTACTTATTATTACCTTTCCCTTTTGACTATATTAACTACTCTTCTAGTCAAATCTAACAACATATATCTGGGAAGAACCTTTTTTTTTGTCAAATTCACACCTAGAGTATCTTGATTTTCCATATTCTTTTGATAAAATCTATTCCCCAATTTAGTTATAAAATTTTACTTGTGCTTAACCTTTACATAACAATGTTGTTTTCGCTAAGTCATTCTCTAGTGAGTTCATTCTACTTAGGCTTTTTTATTCTTATTTAATTGGACATTTCTTTAGAAACACTTTTGGCTTAGCCAAGCCACATTTGGTTAATTTATATCTTGATTTTGTCATGATCTATAACTAAGTAACTCTTCTATTGAAGCATATCTTATAACAGGTACTTTAATTATTTTGGTATATAATTGTACCCAAACCAATCTTTTCCATTCAAAGTGAATTATCTCTACTTAGATACTATCTTACACTCTATATATTCAGAGTTTTTCCTAAGTGTTTAGAGCCTAACTATATGTTTAATATTTTTACCAAATTAAAACACTTGGATCTTTAGCGTGATAGATGATAATCTCAACTATCTCCTCTCCATAATGACTACATTTGCATATATACAATGTATATTCATGACTTATTTTGACCTCTTTAATTTCAAAACTTGACCAATGGTCATGATAAGTTAACTATTATTATTGGGTGATGGTACACCAAATGATGAGAATCATTCTATCATTAAATATCATATATAAATGTTCAATATGTCAAATAACCTATGATATATAAGCTTTATTAAATTTTAAAATTTGGGAAATATATAAGACTCTAAATCTTTTTAAAATCTTATAACTCTTATCTTTTGAATATTTATAGAAAATATCCATTTAATTTAAGGTTTTTTAAACTTATAAAATGATATTTTTAAAATTATTGGAATACTAATGTGATAAGCCTTAGTTTGTTTAGATCCCTAAGGCAATCTAACTTAATAATACTCATATATATATATATATATATATATATATATATATATGTTTACCAGAAAAAGTAAACTAAATTTAAGCCAGTACCAAAATAAGAAAAGAAAAATTTGCATAATAAGAAGTAATCCAAGCCATGCCAACACCTTAAACCAAAGAGATGATGAAGACTCATAGAGCTCATAGTAGAATTAATACAGGATGCCTCATTTAGAAAATCCATAAGTCACTCAACCCTACCCTCAGGAGCAATCAAGGCAACTTAAACGGCCCCAAATAACAATGCTTAAATTCCCAAGAGGAACAGCACAAAAACTCTAGCTTAACAGCAATATCAAGGCTAAAATAAATCCACAAGCCAATCAACCAGAAAAGGTTTAACAGATGCCAAGCCAAAAACTAGGGGACAGCCAAACACCTACAGGCGACATCCAAACTGAAAAAAGAGCCAACACAACACCAAAGCCCAGCCATGCTCTCACAGATACCACCAGCAAGCCAAAAAAGCAACCTAAAGGTAGGAGAGCAACAATGGGAAAAACCATCAGCCATATAACCTATGTAATCATAGCTCAAGTCTAGATCCACATAGACATCGGCAAAACTGAAAGCCATAGAGAGATACCAACGCAATTCACAAACAGTAGGATAGCATTATACCATAGAATAAAAGGAAGACCAGATCAGCACATAGAAACCCAAAGAAAGAGAAAAATTAGGAGCCAACATAGAGATTCATCAATCCACGTATCCAGAGAGACGAACTAAACTAAGAGAATCAAAGCACATGTCCAGAAAGAAGTGAGGAAATGTTGAAAACCATCCAGGACAAGAAAAATATAGACAACAAACTCACAGAAAATAGTAACATCCAAACTAAAAAATAGGGACAACACGGACCCAAAGCCCAACCATCCTCTCACGGATACACCCAACAAGCCAAAAAGACAACTAGAAAATTAAGAAAAGACTAGGGCAGTACATAGAACCCTAAAGAAGGAGCAGGATCAGGAGCCAGCACATTGAATCACCATTCCATGCATATAGAGAAATGAACCAAACTGAAGAGATCATAGCACACCTCTAGAAAAAAGTTAAGAAAGGCATAAAACCACCCATCCCGAGAAACACCCAGACAGTAAAATCATAGATAAAGAAGCAGTCGTAAGGATAATACCCACCAATATAAGAAATAGAAAAACCACCACTAAGCAGCAGATAAACCCAAAGATCCAATATAGAAAGGTGACACCAAAACACCACCCAACAATAAAAATGCCACAGAAAGGCCCAGCTCATCATCTAGGAAACATAAAAGAGGCCCCTGAATAGAGAAAGTGAAGGATGCCACCAAAAAAAACCAATTAAGTTCTAACATAGGGAAGACCAAGAGCTTCAAGATTAAGCATACTTCTAAGAGCCAGCAGAATAGTGGACCAAATAACATCAAAAAAGCAGTCCAGATTACACCCCCAATTAGCAAGCCAAGAAGCGCATGCATTATCTCTTTATTAATATGATGAAACAAATAATTCATAAAATCAACAGATTTGTAATTTCCCTTATTTGATAAAAGAGAAATGTGGAGCAATATATATCATCATTAGCATAAAGGAAATGGAAATCATAATCTGAATTAACCTCAATAAACAAGTTAGTTAAGTTAAGGGAAATACATAACTTAATAACGTAATGAATCACCATGGTGATAGAAACAAAGTTATTACCATCTTGAATAGGAATAGCAAAAGCCATAATAAGGGTAACATTACTATCCCTGATAACACCACCACAACCCACAGAAGAGCCATTACTAGAACCATCCATGTTTAACTTAAGGAAATTGCTAGGCGGTTTCTTCCAATAGATAATATTAGCTTTTAAAGCAGTAGGATCCCCCTCCAAGTTAAGGCCTAAAGCATTACCAATGAAGTAATAATTTTTAAATTCTTAACATAGAGAAGTTTAAAAGCCACAAGAGACAAAACTTTATGATTCACCTTCTGAATAACCTTTTGATGATTCATCCGAATATCATTAAGGAGAAAATTATTCCTCTCAAACCATAAGAACCATAAAATAAGAGAAGGAATTATATTACGAATGTGCCCTTTAGAATTCAAGAACCAAGCATTAAGCATAGATTTGAGGGATAAATGAGCATTAAAACAATTTAACCTAAATAAATCATCAAAATAAACCCAAGTTTTAATATCAACAGGGTAAAAAATAAAAAAAATGATGCATATTCTCCAAATGGTAATAACATTGACACTTTGAATCTAACAAAAAAACCCTTTTTTGGTAAGATTATCATCCGTGAGAATAACTTTATGTAAAATTCTCCAAACAAAGATGGCCACAATAGTAGGAAAGCTCTATTGCCAAATCAAGGAAAAATTATTATCGATATTTCTCATATATCTAAAAACATGCCAAGTCTTTTTTTAAATGAAAAGCACCATCTTCGAAGAAATCACATAAGACAGTATCCTTACCAGTAGGATTAATAGGAAAGTTCAAAATTTTATGAATAATGCAATCAAGAACAACATTGGAAAGTTTCTCATAGTCCCAACAATTGTCCTTAAAAAAAGAATTAACCTTAATAGAAGCAATAAAGGAAGAATTCAAAATAGAATCAATAGACTGATTACCTAATCATCGATCTTGCCAAAAGAAATTATTACCTTCACTAAGCCCCCACGAAATGAAGGGCTCAACATCCCATTTAGCCTTGTAGAGCCTTTGCCACACTCTAGAATCACCTTGCTTAAGGAAACAATTAGTAGGGTGCTTGCCAACACAATATTTAGAAAACATGAAATTAGCCCAAAGACTAACTTTAGCATGAATATTATACCAAAGTTTAATATAAAATTTCATATTTAAATCATTCATATTCTTACAGCCTAAACCACTTTCAGTTAAAACATCACAATATTTATCCCAAGCAGCCCAAGTAATTTTGGAATTAATAGAAATACCTTTCCAAAAAAATTTATTGAAAAGCTTATGAATTTTATTCAAAATAGCTTGAGTCGCAAGAATAGTTTGAAAACTATAAACCGGTAAAGAGAAGGGAAAAGTTTTGATAAGAGTAACTTTACCACCAAAGCTAAGAAAATTAGAGTCCCAAGACACAAGCTTATTATGAATAGAAGTAATAAGATCATCAAAAAGAAAATTTTCCTTATACCTTTGAAAAGGGGCACACCAAGGTACTTAATGTGTAATTGAGCATGCTTAAAGCAAGTTAAATCTTTAATGGCTAAATTACGATCATTAGAAATCCTCTTAGAATCAATAAAACAACTTTTATTCTTACTAAGAGATAAGCCACTAACCATCTCAAATTGATTAAAAAAATCCATAAGTTTATGAGTTCTATTAATTGAAGCATTGGTAAATATAATAAAATCATCCGCAAAACATAAGTGAGATAAGGGAAAACCACCCAAAGTTCTAAAATATAGACTAGGATTTTTTTCCAAAAGATTGGTAATACCCCTAGATAAAAATTTAGCAGCAATAATAAAAAGAGCGGGAGAAATAGGGTCACCTTGCCTTAACCCATGAGAAGATTTGAAAAAACCATTAGTAGAGTCATTGAAAATAATAGAGAAAAAGACATCTTCAATACAGTTCTTTATAAGCTTACTAAAAACTGAATTGAAACCAAATAACTCAAAAATAAGATAAATAAAATTTCAATCAATATTATCATAAGCCTTGGCAATATATCAAGCTTAAGAATGAGATTACCCCCTCTCTCTTTAACATCTAAATCATGACATAATTCTTGAGCAAGAAAAATAATATATGTAATGAGCCTACACTTCACAAAGCCCATCTGAGAATGAGAGATAATTTTAGGTAAAAGAGAGGTAAGACGATTCGTGAGAATTTTAGAAATCAATTTGTTTTAAAAAAAAAAAGGTACACAGACTAATAGGTCTAAAATCATTCTAAGTGTTGATAGAGTTATTTTTGTGAATAAGCATAATAGAGGTAGAAGTAAAAAACTTAGGGATAGAATTGCTATAAAAAAATCCAAAATAATAGTAAAAATATCATTATTAACAATGTGCCAAGATTTTTGAAAAAACAGAGTAGTAAATCCATCCGGCCCAGCCACAGAATCATTATTCATATCAAAAAGAGTTTCTCTAACTTCCTCAAAAGGAGGCATAGAGAGATTCACATTCTTCTCATGGGAAATAAGGCTAGGAATAAAAGAATGATCAATAATCTGAGCGGGGATAAAATTCTTATTAAGATGAGTTTGAAAATATTGAACAACTAAATTAGTAATCTCCGCAATATTCTTAGTAACAAAACCATCCTCCCATTGAATTTTATTGATTTAATTTTTAGACATTTTTCCTTTTAACCAACGCATAAAATATTTAGTATTATTATCACCTTCAGCCAAGTGCTTAGCAGCAGCTTTTTGCTTTCAAAAGACCTCTTCCTGAGCTTTGAAATTAAAAAGCTCCTCTTTAGACTTCTTTAAAAGAGTAAAATTAGCATCATAAGGGTCATCTTGACAAGAAAACTCAATAATATTAACAAGTTGTTCAGCTTGCAAAATGTTAGAAAAAAATATTTCTAAAAATATGATGGTTCCACCAATTTAAAACTTATTTCAACCTTTTTAGCATTAAACAAAGTCTGGTAATGCCAAAACTAGAATTATCAGGGTGTAAAGGAGTTTGCCAATTATTTTGAACAACATCAAAAAAAGAATCATGAATTGACCACATATTTTGAAATTTGAATTGAGAGAAGCATTAAATTGTCTATAATTAAGGCAAATAAGTAAAGGAGAATGATCAGACAAAGTTCTACAAAGATGTTGCACATTGGTGGAGTAAAGATAATTAAGCCAAGAGTCATTAAAGAGCATATAATCCAACCTTTTCCATTAGTGACCCCTGTTCCAAGTAAAGTTATTACCAGTAAAATCAATATAAATTAAATTGCAATCCAAAATCATATTATTAAAATCCTCCATAGAGCAATAAGAAGGACAAGAACCTCCTATCCATTCAGAGGGGTTAGTGATAGCATTTAAATCACCACCAACAAGCCAAGGCAAATTACAAATACTATGAAAATTAATAAGTTGATCCCAAAGCAATTTTTTAATATAACGAGACGAGGCGACATACACAAAAGAAGCACAACAATGAAAATTAAGAACCTCAACTTTATAATGCATGACCTAAGTAAAATCACCAATAATATCAATTTTAATCAGGTATTTCCAAAAAAAAACCCAAATCTTGTTAGCCGCATTCGAATTGAAATAGCATACTTAAAACCCAAAAACTGAGAGGTGCTTAACAACCTAGAAGAAGAAATAAGAGGCTTAAGCAACACAAGAATAGAAATATTGTGAACGCACATAAATTCTTAACATGAATTCTAGAAGAGGGACAATCAATGCCCCCCATATACCAAATAATAACATTAAACATGAAAACACACTTAATGGGAAGTATGCAAGCAAGTGGTTCTAGGAGATTGCAAAGTAATATGCTTTGGCTTCCTCCCTCTTTTACTATGAACTTTACTAAAACTAGTATCATTATCATCCCTAAAAAAACATTTAGCATCAATATGCATATCCTCAGTATCAGTAAAAGCATCTATATTATAATTAGAGATTGAAGGAGTCTTACTATCATTATGTTGGGACCTTTGAGTAGTCTGATGAGGACATTCATCCTCCATAAACATACCATCATCCTCCAAATTATCATTATCCCTCACAACAAGATCTTCAATGCACTTAGCAAGAAGGGAGCTATGCTCCATAGAAACAAATTTACCTTCCTCTAATGGGATATCATTCCTCTCACCTTCTTTGAAAGGCAAATGGAATAGAAACATTAGCTCCAATCTCAACTTCATGTTAATTCAAAGGATTAGAGAGAGTATGAGTAAGCATAATACCATTAGAATCAGAAACATTTTGATTAATAATAAAAGAAGGGGTAGTTTCAATATTAGCATCATTTTGGACTTCAATATTAGGCAAAGTAGGCACCACATTATTCTCACAATCAATAGATGAAATAGCAAATGTTTTAACCATAACTCCCTGATCATGATTCAAAGAAATAGCATTGGTAATAGTAGGAAGATGGTCATCAACAGTTACAACCAACAGCTTATCAATAGTTTGAGTCAGATTAGAAGTATTTCCCTCTAAAAGAATCAAATTAGGATTAGTAACTTTTTTACCAACCACCCCATTCATTTGTTTCAACGATTCCTTTTCTCTACGAAGGTAAGGATGCTTCTGAAAAAAAATCGTTCATACCATGACCATGCATCTTGGAAAAAGAATAAAATATAGGTAAATTTCAAAATCAACTTTTTGGAAATAACCTAAAAAATAAAAAAAAAATAAAAAAAAAACTTTTTGGAAATAACCTTTCACCTCTTATCCTATCCATATTTCACTAGGATGTTTTTTAGATACATCCAATTCCACCAACAATCGAGCCACAGATGGCCTCGACACACAAGCAGTGTGGCTTGGTCTGTTTGTAATGATCGCCCAAAGATTAAGGCCATACCAAAAAGAATTTGATGATTAAAAAAGTGAAGTCTCAAATTAGGAAAGGAAATCCAAATTGGTGTAATAGGAGATTCCTCCCAAATGTCAAAATCCAAAGTCCATTTAAGCAATCACATTTTACAAGCTTGTATATTATAAGATCTCCTAGCAAATATGCGGCTATAATCAAGATCATTAGAAAGTTGAATAGCAACATGTCTTTGATCAAGTAAGCCAATGTGAAACGATCAGGAAAGCTTTAGATTAAAAAAAAATGCATTTAATATCAAGATTCGGACGCCTTAGAACAAATTTACCCACAAGCGTTAAAGCATAAGGTGCGGCCAACTGATCAACAACTGAATCCTCAAACAATAGGGTCGGACAGCCCTTGAAGGAAGAATTAACAAAATTTAGTTTAGAAAAAGTAGATGACGAACCAGCCAACACATATTTGAAGGATCTAGTTGTCCCCTCAAAAAGAGAAGAAGATGTCAAGTTCGATGACGACAGAGTCGTCATCGCCCAACACTGAAAAACCAACGAAACCTCAAAATTAGCAAAAGAAAGATAATAAAATGAATAAAGAATGAGAGATTGATCAAAAAACACAAAGAAAACAAGCTAGGAGGGCCAAAAACCAGCGTGCTAGAGGAAGCCCTAGAATCGCCCAGAAATCGCCTCAAAAGATGACATTAATAATTCCTCTCACACTTGATTTTTATTATTATAGGTTATAATCCCTTTGCTACTTAGTAAAGAGATGATGTCTATAGTTTGATGCTTTGCTTGAGGATTATTTTGATTCATGTCATATAAATTCTTGTAGTATATTACTAGTTCGGATGCTCATTATTTGGCTTATTGTTAATTTCACTACTTTTTGGTGTTAGGATAGAGATATTTTTTTCATACGAGTCAGATGTACAAACATTTTACTATTTTTTCTACAGGGTTCATGCAACCAAATATAAAATGTCAAATCAAGTAATACAAGTAATTATTTTTATAATGTGATATTTTATTTTATTTTATTTTATTCATGATTTTTGTTATAATGTGATAGCTTATTAAGTACCTTTTATTTTATTATACTTTTTAAGTTCAGTAAAACTTTATAGATGGACAAAAGTTACAAATAAAGGTTTCCAACCAAGTATAATTTATAAATATAAATCCAAGATTACAAAACTGGTCAGGTTTAAAAGCACTCACTAGTATGAACCCCAATACCAAACCAAAAGAGAGAACCAAACATGAACTAGTTGGCAAAGATTTGAAGAAATGTGAATGCAATGCTTATACCTTTTTGTTGTTTCATTTATATATAAGTTTAGGGGTCTAAGTATGTACGTAGGAGCTCAACTATTTTTCTTTTTTTTATTAGTTGTGAGTTTAAATAAAGAACTTTTTTTCAATTGTATTGGCTTGTACTTAACATTTTATTACAAACATATTACACTATTATGGCCTTTATGGATATGCTTTTTGGTTTAATTACTTCTATGTGTGGTTCATCTAAGAATCTACATTTATGTGGTTGGTTATAAGGATAAAGTTAATAGTAATTTAATAAATTCACACTTCTCAAAAATAATTTAATAAAATATTTGCTTAAAAATTTGAGGCTCTCTAGCGACATTTTTATTAAAACAATTCTCTTTGTATCTCTTTAATGCAGCACATAGTAGAACTTACTAGCAATCAAAAGGTGTTAGCATTGATGCATATTCATATTATGCCTAGTCAAATACATAAAAAGGTCATTTCCACTTGAGGACAAATAACTTTTATGCAAATCATATTCCTTAGGATTGAGTTTTTTTTTTTTTTTTCCATAAAAGGCGTGGTTTAGTTAATATGGATATGTTATCATAGTATACCAGACAATGGTTTTCCCAACTCTAATAGGATTATAAGTATAATATAATAACTCTATTTGTAGGTAATTGGGCTATCACATTCCCTTCCTTTCATAGGCATTCCATATATAACTAAGGATTATAAGACTTTGTATATTTACAGTCTATCCCATAGAATTCATTTGTGTAGGAATTTCAAGATATCTTTCTTTACTATGAGAACATAACGTTTGCATTAGATGATATTCATGGTTGCATATAGAGCATCGCATTGATGGCATTGGTTGACTACCTTCATAGCTATGTGAATTTAAGCTTTATAACCTAGAATGATAGACTTATGAAGTACTGGCCAAGGGTATACTACCTGGTTTCACAAATTAGGCGCCTTCCTTCCCTTGGTTTCAATACCAGGGGTTTGGATGAGCTCTGTCTAGCACCTTTTCTCTTTTTTCTTTACTAGAAATGGAGAATTGGGGGCATAGAACTAGCGGAGCACATAGAAAGTTCTTGTTGCATCTTAGGTCTAAAGGTCAAGTTGTACGTCTTTAGTAGGTTTACTGCAGCTCAAAAGTACGTTGAACTTATCGAGGAGTGTGAGGTGACTATATCAAAAGAATAGTCCTCATTTCAAACGTCCAAAGAATCCACAAAGTGCTTTATTGTAAATGGAAGGAGGTTTTTATCTCCTTTCTCATGAATGGTATTAAGACTAGCTAAGCAGAGTATTGTTGCTCGATTATTTAGTTAGCTAAGTGTGGCTATTGTACATATGATTTTGGGGCTCTTGATGTAGTATGTAAATATTAGTAGTAATCAGATAATGATATTTGTCCTACTACTATTTACTTTTTTTAATGTAATTAATCAGCTCTAGATATTAAATTGATTTGGTTGTAAATAATTGATCATTAGTTATGAACTGAATGAAAAATGAATAAAATCATTAAAAATATAATAAATAGAAAAATGAAAAAGAAAATTTTCCACTTTAGATCTTGGGGCGTGAGAGTAAATTTCAATGAGTTAAACACTTTGTAGAATTGCTTTAAGACAAGCTAACATCAAAAAGGAACTACTTAGGTGTAGGTTGGATTTAATAAATCCTATAAATATGGATTTATTAAATCCTATGAGCATTAAGTCCTAAAAAACTATTTGGCATGATAAGTGTTAAATCCAAATAAATTGTTTAATGACAAGTTTCAAAATTTAACAATATAATTTATATGAATGGTATCTAAGTATATTTACTTTGCTTTAATGAATCCTATTAGATTAGTTAAATCATGATAAATAATATTGATTAAAATAAGTTAATAAAATTTTAATTTTCTAATATTATTTTTATTAAGAATATTAAAATTAGCCCTCCTCATTCTTCACCAAAATTTTGAAACCCTCTGTAGTAAAGTAGTGAAATTCATGAAGGTAGCTCAATAGAGAATGAATCGATGAGAGTAGTTGGTGTGAAAATGAATAGTTTTGACTATTTAGCTAGATTTAGGTTAAATTCTACTTAAATATTGCTGAAATGCTATGACCAAAGAACCCCTAAAAGTTAAATCCTTAATCAATCAACCCATATGATTAGGTGATTGGTAGCTAGATGGGCTTATTGCTCAAGCTCAACTCAAATAACTTGGCATTTGGTTTCTCCTATGTGAAATGATTTAAAAATACCTATATTAATCTAATAGGATTGGGGAAGTCTATTAATATTTGAAACCAAGTGTAAGATTACCTAAGATATAAATAAAAAAGTTCTAGTTTCCCATCCCTATAAATTTCAATATGATAAGGTTATGAAACTTAAAGGGCTTAGACGAGTGACTGGTAAAGGGTATGTTTAGGAAAGGCTACAAAAGAATACATAAATCAAAGAAATTGAAACAATACTACACTAACATCACTACCTAGCTTCAAGATGCAGGCTCCCTACCTTTACCTAAAATCATATAAAAAATGCAATGAGCATAAAAGCCCAGTTAGCAACTAAAATTTAACTTATGAAATCAATGCAAGGAAAAAAGAAATATTATATGCTTATAATCATATAAGGAAATCTATAAATCAACACATGTTATCTATATCGGTCGCTTGTGTCAATTCATCAATTATGTTACACATCCCCTCTCATTATGTCAATTAATTAATCATTATATCTTTATCATTCGATCATATCATTTAATCCTTTATGCAAGTCAATTAATTATAATAGTAGTATTAGTATCTATACTTTATAACAACAATCAATAATAAAAATAAGTGTCTCAATATCAGTATCCATACAGTATCAATATATAATAATCAATATCTGTGTTTAGTAATCAATATCAATAATCAGTATGAGTATACAAAAATTAGTATCAATATTAGTCATTGGTATCTTTGTATTAGATATTTAATTGTGGGTATCTTGATCTTACATCTACCCTTATAACTCTCAATTAGTCGCCCCTTATCACTTTTAATCGGCATACTCTTTATAACTCCTCTTGAACCACATATATTAATCGATCTAAATCATTATAGCTACTAATTAGTTTTCAGATCCTTATGACTCCCATCATTGAATCAGTAAATCTTGAAGTTAACATATGGGTTATCTATTTATATATCAAATAGCAATCAAAATATCCTTTAGTTACATCAGTGTCACACTCCTGTATATATCAGTCCTATTAATTATTTTAGCACATATTATATTTAAGTATTATTGAAAGTTTGTATAGATTTTTAGACTTATTACAATTGTCCCAATGCTAACCAAGAGAGGGGATGAATTGATAATTTAAAAAACTCTTGGTCAATTTTAGAAAATCGTTCTTATAATTTTAACATGATGAAAATTTATCAAAATAAACTTTTCAACAACAAAATTAAAAATGTAGTAAAAATAAAACAAAAAAACATAGAAATTTATAGTGGTTTGATCCAACAAAACTTACGTCCACTCCGTGAAGACTCCCTCTTCAGGTATTGCACTATAACAAAGTGATTCTCCTTTTTCTCCCAAAGCAAGGCAAAAAAGTCTTTACAATTAAGCTCTCTTCCACCAATCCCCGGTGTGGTAGTGTACCGTCATCCTTTCACACTCTCTAAGTGTCGGCAGATAACCTTCATCCTTTCATACTCTCCTGGTATCGACAGAGAATCATCGTCCTTTCACACACTCCTGGTGTTGGTAGGGAACCGAATCTTCTCCAAAAATCTTCTAGCATCTTCAAAAAAGTAAGGAAGAGATTTGGTAAACTTACAACTCTCACCTTTGGGCAACCTTGTTAACCCTTCATAAATTTCACTTGCAAGATCTCTCTATCCACACTATCAAACACTCTCCCAAAAGCACTCTCACTCTTGCTCTCAAAGAAAATACAAAGAAGGATCTCTTGATAGTCAATTTTTAGGACCTTATATATGAAAGACATGAAAAAACATCCAAAAAATTAAAAATTTTAATTTAATCGTCCATGATCTTATAGTATGATCGAACATCGTACGTAGTAACAGTTCAAAATTTGCTCGTACAATCCTGTACAAACTAAGTTTGTACTCTAATTGACTGGTGCATGAACTGATATCGTACATTACAATCAGTTTAAAATTAAATAGATTCATCTGGTATAACTCAGTATAAACTAATTTCATACTCTAGATAACGTACTATATGAACCCCATATCGTACAGTACAATCTATTTTAACCAAACCATGTTTCATTTGGTACGAAAATGGATGAGTCCAGTTTGTACTATGGACTTTGTCTGTATAATCCTATGATCATATAGTATGAATATTTCAAAAAAATTTCCTATTCATATGGATGAAATGATACGCACCAATTTTGTACTCTAGATGCCGCCTGTATAAACTAATGATCATATAGTATGAATAGTTCAAAAAAACTTTGAGTTTATTTGTGACAAACTTGTACGTAGCCATTTCATACTCTGGACATCGTTTGTACGAATATAACTTTATACAATACAAATAGTACTTAGAAATTTTTCCTGCCATTATTTGAACAACTCTATTCTGGAGGGACAATTAGTCAAATAGTTCCGTATGATCTATGATCATATAGTATTATTAGTATAAAAAATTCTAGTTTTCACACTCCTCTAATGTGTGTATGTACGGTTACCCAATTACAATCACACTCTCTTAGACTCAAGAAAAATATAAAAGGTACAGACTTCAAATATAATAAACCCTAATCTAATCTATATTGAAGTCTTCAGCAGTCTAGAGTATGATTTTCCTAAAACGTTAGTACGCACAAACAACAAAAATAATATTTCCAATATATGTTAGGAGAATCAGTGAACACTATAATAATATTTTGGAATCATAAAAAATATAGTTATGAAAACTAAGTTGCAACAATCTCCCCCTTTTTTATGATGGAAAATTAATTATTATTTGAGTTAATATAGAAACCAAATTTTCTCCTTAGCTCCTCCTAAAAGAATAACCCATTTAAAAACAAGAGTTCCCATGAAGATCAAAAAAAAAAAAAAAAAACAAACAACAACTACTAAAAGCAAAAACAACTTGAACAACACGAACACCAACTCAAATAAAAACACGAACAAGAATATTCAAAACATACAAACAATATTATGAACACCAACTCGAACAAAAATACAAACACAAACATTCAAAACATACAAACAATATTATGAACACCAACTCGAACAAAAACACGAACACAAACATTTAAAACATTCAAAACATACAAACAATATTATGACTCTCCCTTTTAACAACAACAAAAAGGTAAGTACATCTTGAAATGAAAGTTTTCTACAAATAAACCAAAAGAGTTGAAAAGGAAAATTATTTTAAATCAATTGTAAATACAATATTAACTTCGTAAATGTAAAAGAAAAATTTTAAAATTTTAAATTAATGAACAACTATGATAAAAAAAAGTCAACCATAATCATTATTCATGCTAGAAAAATTAAATAAAAATTATTAATACAAAAATAATAAAATGAAGATTAGTTAAGTTCTAATTCAATATTTAATATGATTGCTAATTAGATGGATTTGGATTATAGATTGAAAGACAATCGAAATAATAATATAAATGCTTTCAATTGGTGGAATTCCGCATCCTTTTAATTATTTGTGGCACACTTTGTGCATCTTTTCTATTTTGGCTAATTTTGTGCCTCTTTTCACTTTGTGAACCATTGTACATCATTTCTATTTTTGCATGCTTTGTGCATTTCCTTTTTTTTACTTTTTGGATTTTTCCAAGATCATAAATCTAAATTTAAATTCCACTAATAAAAAATAAAAAATATTGAAAAAGAAATAAAAAATAATAAGAAATCAATCTTGCAACAATTATAGCTTAGATATGTTTGTCTATAAGAACATGAAATTGTTCTCTTTATTTATATTCAGTCATAATTTAATTTAAAATTTTTGAAAGATTAAATTTTGAGAAAATTAATTTGTAGAGCAAAGTAATTGAGAATCCATTCTATTGATCAACTACAAAAGATTTTTCATTAAAAATATTAACATTTCAAGAAATAAAAATTAAAACATTTCAACAAAATATTTCATATTTCATTGATTATCCAAACACATACAAACACCCTTTTTTCATTTTAGATCATTTCATATCACAAAATCAAGATCAACACAAAAATACACTAACATATGGAAACACTAAAATCAAAGGAAATAAATGTCAACAATAAATATAGATACTAATAAGCAATAATAGCATAGAAGTACATCTAGATTTAGAGGGGCCTTGATCTAGAGGTGGTGGTTGGTTGAACATTGAAAAGTAACTATTCATCATAGCTACATTCATGTTGGCCATGTCAAATTGACCTCGAATCCAACCCATGTCTTCTTGATATCTTGCATCCTGCTAAATTAAGTGATTCTCAATTTGATCAAAGCACTGATCAAAATGAGTTTTTAATATATCAAAGTACTTGACCATTTCTTAGTAGAAATTCTAGTCAGGTCTAGTACAAGTGCAAGTGCTGGAGTAGGAGCTCCCCCTTCTTCCTCTTAATCATCACTCTCAGAACTTTGATCCTGCCCAAAAAGTGCCCAAAAGGAGGCATCAGTAAAGTAAATAGGGAGTTAAGTGGGAGGATCATAATATATAAGCTTGTATTTCTTTATTAGGATGTAGGCAACTAAATGTCCAAAAGCCATATTTTTTTTTCTCTTATGATGAGGTAGTCTAATCTCAGAAAGATTGTAAATATAATCTAAAATAAGTTGGGCTTCATCAAAAGATTTTTCAATCATTATTAAATAAGTGATTATGGACAAAAGAGGAGTCATGTTAATACGATCACCAGCTTTTGTAATAATTGAAGTTCTCAAAATATGCTGGATGATCTGGTCATTTTAATTGAGAGTGTAAACTTGAGACAAATGACTCACTTGGGTGATACCTCTAAGAGTTTAATTAATTTTAGGCTAATTAAAGTCAGCTCTAGAGGTTAAAGTATGGGCTCTAATCCCTTGGGTTCTCAGGTGGAGAAGGTTGCATAAATCTTCCTTTGTAATTTCTACCTGTTACTTGAGGATATAAGATGTAATCCTAGAGTGGTCCTGATTAACTTTCTTGTTGGCCAGAAAGAGTTGGAATGTCTCTTTATTATAGACATATATGAGAATTAAGATGAATGAAAGTTGAGTTGAAGCAAATAAGGGCATAATAGAGAAATGAATATCACTCTAAATGAAAAGTTGGGAAGGGGTGATTTTAGTAGCATAATATCTAAAGTATGCATCCTCATTATCTTTGGATAATAAGTTATCATCCTTACTAGTTCTAGAAGAAGATCCCTTAGAGAAGAGGGTCGTTTTCTATTACTAGCTATTCTTAGGATGAGGGCTCTAGATGGTTTTGGAACAAATAAGAAAGTGAAGAAAACATTTCTAAAGACCCTTCTATTTAAAGAAAAATGACCTATTATATAGTATAAAATTATGATTATATGCACGATATAAAAATCATACCGGACAAAAAAATTTTGTACATACGAACAGATACGGCCAAAAATGAAATGGCTTTTCATAAAATGCCATTTCTGAGGCGTTCTTTTGTACAGGCTTTTTGACCATACAATTATATAAGTGAATAAGTGTTTGTCCGGAACTATCAGAATATTAAAGATTATTTTAATGAATGTTAGGTTTGTCCCCTATAGAAACTAACAACAGGATAATACATACAAAATGTGATTAGGTACGTATGATATGTATTTAATAATTGAACCTAACTGGAAAATCATCCCCACTTATATAGACAAAATTGCAAATATCATACAGTACAATGACATCATCATACAGTATGAATCTTATAAAAAAACTATGTTTCACATGCTCAACTCAGAAACTTATCATGTACATGCTACAAAATTTGTATAGGATGAAAAAAACACTTAGAAAACAAGACATGACAATCAAAAAATCTTCTCAAAACCAATCACATTACATTAAATGACATTCTTCTAGTAAAAATAAAAATCAAACTAAAAAACACAAAACTAAACAGATAAAAACAAACATACTAAATAAACATAGGCAAACTAATCAAACACATATTCACAAAAAATTAAATTTGCAGAGTTTTCAATTTAAGTATTAAGATCAATCACACCTAACCTGGTTCTTTAGGTGCTAAATGTGTTAAAGGCTATTGGTTTTGTGAAAATATCTACAAGTTGATTTTTTGTAGTAATGTGATTCAATTCAATCTCTCCCTTAGCTACATGATCTCTAATGAAGTAATGCCTTATGTTTATTAAAATGTAAATGGCACTAGTGTTATCATAGAAAATTGAAATTATGCCAATAGAAAATCCTAAGTCAATAAATTATTATTTCGACCAAAGAACTTGTAACACATAACTACCTAAGATAATGTATTTTGCTTTAGTAGTAAATATGGCTACTGAATTCTATTTTCAACTAGACTAAGAAACTAAAGAGTTTCCTATGAATTGATAAGTTCTAGAAGTACTTTTCTGATAAACTCTACAACATGTAAATTTGAATCAGAATATCCAACTATTTTAAAAGAAGAGTTATGCTTAAGATATTAAATTCCTAAGTTTTGGGTTCCTAAAAGATATCTTAGAATTCTTTTTAATGTTGTCAAATATGATTCATTTGGATCAGATTGAAATCTAGCATACAAATAAATACTGAACATTATATATAATCTTCTAGCAGTCAAGTAAAGCAATAATCTAATTATTCCTCTAAATTTTTTTTATTAACAGATTTTCACTTATGGACTTTATCTAATTGCATTTAAGAACTCATTGGTGTAGTCCCTGATTTAGTATTATCCATTTCATATTTCTTGAGGATATCCTTAATATACTTTGATTGATTAAGAAATGTTTCTATCTCATTTTACTTTATGCTAAAACCAAGAAAAAAACTCAAATCTCCCATCAAATTCATCTCAAATTCACTACTCGTTATTTTTAAAAAATCATCACAAAGTTTTTTTATTGTAGAACCAAATAAGATGTTATTAATATATATTTGAACAATTAGTATGTCATCTCTTATCCGCTTCAAAAATAAAATTGTGTCCACACTTCCTTTCATAAATGATCTCACTAATGGAAAAGTATTTAACCTCTCATACCAAGCCCTTAGTGGTTATTTCAGTTCATACAATACCTTTTTTAATGTAAACACATGATTAGGGAATTTAAAATTTTTAAACTCAATAGAAACAACCTCATGTATCACCCTATTAAAAAAGGTACTCTTAACATCCATTTGATATAATTTAAAATCTTTAAAATATGTAAAGACTAATAAAATCCTAATTGCTTTAAGTCTGGCTACAGGAGCAAAAGTTTCTTCAAAATTAATCCATTCTATTTGATTATGCCTCTTATCCACCAATCTTGCCTTATTTTTAATCACAACTCCAAAATCATTCATTGTGTTTTTGAATATCCACTTAGTTCCAACAACACTTTGATCCTTAGGCCTTTCAATCAATTCCCAAATATCATTTCTTACAAATTGATTCAACTCTTCTTGTATGGCCCAAATCCAAAAATCATCTGAAAGTGCTTAATTCATAAAAGTGGGTTCAACCATCGATATAAAGGTAGAATGGTTCACTTCTTTACTAAGTCCATGCCTAGTTCTAACACCCTTAATAGGTTCACCTAAAATCAATTCCTTAGTGTGATTCTTAGAAAATTTCCATTCGCTAGGCAAAGGATTTTCTTTTCCAACATCTTCTTCCAAATTTATCTTTTTAATTTCTTAAGAGTTATTTTCAATATGATCCTCTTCTAACCTTAGCTCTTCAAAAAATGTCAGATTCATCAAACACAATATGTGTGGCCTCCTCAACTACCCAAAGATCTCTTGTTAAAAACTCTATAAGCTTTTTTAATACTAGAGTATCCAATAAAAATTCCTTCATTAAATTTTGGATCAAATTTTCCTAAAAGAGTTTTCCCATTATTATGAATGAATACCTTACATCCAAAAACATGCAAATGTGACAAATTTAGTTTTGTTCCCTTAAGAATTTCATAAGATATTTTATTCAATTTTGATATATTGTTCACCCTATTCAGAACATAATAAGCTATATTAACTGCTTCAGCCCAAAAATATTTTAGAATTAAGTATTTTGCCAATATGACTCTAGTAGATTCTTTTTACTATCCCATTCTACTGAGGGGTCATAGGTTCTAAAAAATTATGATCAATTCCTTTCTCTTTACCAAAATCTTCAAATTTCTTATTTTCAAATTATTCTCTATGATCACTTTGAATTGATAAAATCTCACACCATATTTTCCTCTGAATCTAAGTGTAAAATTTTTTAAATTTCTCAAATGATTCACTCTTATGAAATAAAAATTTAACCCAAGTGAAGCTTGAAAAATCATCAACTATTACAAATCCATACACTTTGCCTCGTAGACTTACAATGCTAACTGGTCCAAAAAGATCTATATGAATGATTTCCAATGATTTACTAGTTCTAAGCTCTTTAATGGAATGAAAGGAGGATTTAACCTATTTTCCTAATTAATATGCATCATACAAGTGATCTTTAGTAATGTCTAGTTTGGGTATTCCTCTAACCAGTTCTTTTTGGGTAATTTTTGTTAAGCTTTTTCATACTAGCGTGAAAAGGTCTCTTATGCCATACCTATGATTCATCAGAAATTGTATTGAGATAAAAAGTATTAGAAGACTTAAAATAATTCAAATCAAGCATTTACATTTTATTTACCCTAATTTCATGCAAAATATCAATTCTATTTTGGCTTATTATGCAGCTAGAGGGAAAAAATTTTATACTATAACCCTTATCACATAGCTTACTAATACTCAATAAGTTATGCTTTAAGCCTTCTAAGAGTAAAACATTTTCAATGAAAAAATTATTCAAATTTTTAATTATGCATGTGCATGATGTTTTCCTATTGGTATTATCTTCTAGTATAACCTTACCTCCATTCTTAGCTTTCAACGATATAAATTGTGTCGTATCTCCAGTCATGTGCTTCGAACATCCATTTTCTAGGTACCAAATGCTCTCATAAGGTCTTATATGATAGTGTTTCTATAAAATAATCAAACGTTAGTCTTGGGAACCTAAATAAGTTTGGGTTCTCCTCTTGGCAAAATTAATCTCAATGCATGTTTGATAAAATTTATTTTATGCATCTATGGTCTCCACAGAAGATATAATTTACTATGAATAGTATAAGTGTGAGATATATGGCCAATCCTTCCACAAAAAAATATTTGACTCCAAGAAAATGATTTATCAACCTATGTGAGTTAAACTATCTTTTTCTAGGTTTTAAAATTTTTGGCTTCTCATCGGGATTGAAAAAATTATTCAAGTGTGGGTGAAATCTTATTTTCCTCAAGTTTTCTTGGGATGAACTTGTACGTAACCATTTCATACACCAGATGTCATCTATAAGAATGTAACTTTGTATAGTACGAACAAGACTTTGAAAATTTTTTCTACCATGATTTAAACAACTCCGTTCTAGAGAGACAAACAATCAAATCATCTTGTACGATCTATGATCATACAGTATGATTAGATTAAAAAATTCAAGTTCTTACACTCCCCTAGTGTGTGTGCACGGTTACCCAATTACAATCTCACTCTCTCAGACTAAAAAAAAATAAAAAGTTCAAACTTTAAATGCAACAAACTCTAATCAAATATGTCTTTAAGTCCTCAATAATCTCGAGTATGTTTTTCTCAAATATTAGTACAGACAAACAACAAAAATAATATTTCCAACATATGTTAGGAGAATCAAAAATCACTATAATAATATTTTGGAATCATTAAAAACACACATGATATAAAAAATATAGTTATGAAAATTAGGTTGTGACCATAATCATATCAAGTCATAAGACATTAATTTCAATCCATTTTCAATTTACATTTTCCCTGTTCATTTCATAGAAATATTCATATACACATTTTTAACGAGTGAAAAGGCAATAAAATCATATCATATTATTCAAAATGACCAAATTTATAATCTATTAAAATTTATGCAGTGAAAGCTTACAAAATAAGTAGATAATATATTTTTGAAAGATTTAGAAGAAAAAAATATGTAGAAATCAAAATCATCAAAATAAAAAAAAAGAGGATAGTTCCTATGAGTAGAAAAATTTCCCTAACAAAAATGATAGATAAAAAAGACCTAAAGGTCCTCTTTCTCTCTCCTCACCCTTCTCTTCTTCCCCTTCTCTTCTTCCTCCTTTAGTTTCACCCTAGGCAAGTCTACACTGAGTGGAGGGGGGAGAGGGAATGACATGGATATTTATAATTTAATATATATAAAAATATATTTTAGTGTGTAACACCACTACAATCCACCACAGAGCCACCATTAGCACTCCTGCGCTATAAGCTAATTCTAATTATTATTGAATAGAGACTTAAATGCCATGACAGTGATTTCTAGTTCCACTATGCTTGTAAGCCAGCACCACATAGTTAAAAAGCTTAGCCCTGTAGTGCCTCGGTTTAAAAAAAAAAAATTCAAAGAGCTTTTTTTTACAACTTTAATATTTTTTTTGGTTATTACAATCATCTCACCTTCGAAAACATGTCATCCTAAACATTTTTTTTTTATTTGAGAATATGCTCAAAATAAACTTTTGAAATCAAATTAGCTAATCGTTATTCAAACAATCATAAATCAAATATCAAGCCAAAATCAATTTAAAAAGTTTTGCCATAAAACTTAAATTACAATATTATTATATTATGTAAAATCACACCATAGTAACATCCTTGAACACTTCAGGAACCTCTTTCACTGGTTCCTACTATCTACTTCCAATCTTTTCAGGCAATGGACATTCTATCATTTAGTGTTCATAATCACCTCATCTAAAATATTATCCTGCCACTTAGTAGCAGGGGTCCAACATGTCTCCTCCCACACCAGATATATTGCTAAAAGTTTGAGAATATTGGTAAACATCACAGAACTAGCCCGAGGCGCATCAAGGGGCGTGAATTGATAATTTTAAAACCCCTACAAATGAATACTATATTTTTTTTTTACCCAAAAAATAACTTAAACAACTTAATTTAAATAGATTACTCAAAATAACTTCAGGAAGCAATTTATATAAAAATTTTTATGATAAAAGATTTTTTTAATTTTTAAAACATGCAGCAAATATTTTTATAGCAAAAAAGGGTTAAACTGAGTGCAGTTGATTGAAAAGATTGAAACCAATAAAGTCAACTTGTAATAAAAGTAAATTATAGAAAAATAAAAATGCAAAAAATAGAATAAGCACACCATAAATTTTTATAATAGTTCGGTCAACCTTGACCTACATCCACTCCCCAGTGTCCTCTACTTTGGGTATTGAACTAACACTAAGTTACTCCCCTTTTGCTCCCATAACAAGGCAGAGAAGTACTTACAGGTTCCCTTTCACAAAACCTAATATAGCGAAGTGCTAGAAGCTATGTTACCTTCTCGATAACGACAACTGACCTTTGATAGTTTTTTCTTCCTCCTAAAGAAGGTAGATAACCTAAAGGCTTTTTCTCCCTTCTAGAGAAGGCAGAGTACCTCCAATCTTTTACTCCCTCCTGGAGAAGGCAGAGTACCTCGAGGACTTGACTTTGAAGCCTCTATCCCAAGAAAGTCTTCAAGGACTCACCAAGACCATAGGAAGAGCAAGGGTGTAGACAGCCTAGAGCAACTTTGTAATCCCCTCACACTCCTTCTCCCTCATGTTGAACCTCAACTTCTCCTTCCTTTCAAACCCTTATTTTCTCTTAAAATCACCAGTCTTAGAGTTCCTTCATCAGTCAAACAATCCTCTCTATTTCTTAAGATATTCTTCAAGTTTCAAGATACCCTAAAAATTTAAGTTGGTGATCTCTATTCATACAGTACGGTTGGAATTTGTATAGTATAATCAGTTTAAAAAACTATACCCAACTAGTATAATGCAAACATTCATTCGGACAAACTGTTCAACTTTTCAAACACATCGTTAAATACGATCCTAAGATCGTCTAGTATGATATGTTTACTTTCTCTCTATCAATATATGACGATTCATAGGATGATTGGAAATCATCTCTGTCAATTGTCTTGTACTTCTCTCATCGTACAATAAGGTTAGTTCATTCTTAATGATTCATTTTAAATCATATAAATATTGTACAATATGATTAATTCAAAAAATATGGTTTTGTTTGGTACGATCTTTGGGACGACTAAACATCATCTCTATCAATCATACATTATGATCAACATCATACAGTACGATTGACATCATACAATATAAAAGACTATTATTAATTAAACCATGATTTGATTGACTAATTATGAGGGTTAATTTAAGTAAGATTTTAAATTTTCATACAGTACGAACCACACCATACATCAAAAATGTTTCAAAATAAAATAAATAATTATTGAACTAATTTTTTTTTCAAAACAAAATAAATCTATAATAACATTTAATCAATAAATAATGTAATCATTGATACAACTCTGATTACATGCAAATTCTTCCACTAACTATTACTTTGATATCAATTTGTTATGCCCCAAGATCTAAAGTTGAAGAATTTATTTTTCATTTTTCACTTTATTATTTTTTATACTTATTATATTTATTTTTCTTTTGGTTGGTAACCAATGATCAATTATTTACAACTTGATCAATTTGACATCTAGAGCTTATAAATTATATTAAAGAAAGTAATTCGCATCAGAAAAAATATCATTACTTTAATAATATCAATATTTATATACTACATCTAGAGTCTCAAAGACATGTGGATTATAGCCACCACTAGCTATTAAAGAATATATAAACCAAAGAAGCTGAAATAAAACTACATTAACATCACTGCTTAGCCTCAAGCTAAATGCTCCATATCTTTACTTGGAATCATGTAAAATCACATAATGAGCATAAAAGCCTAGTAAGTAACTAAAATCTTACTTCTAAAATCAATGCAAGATAAAAAGAAAATAGTATACTTATAATCATAAAAGGAACTTTATAAATTAATACATGCTATCTATATTGATGACACGTGTTAATTCATCAATTATGTTACACATCCCATCTCATTCTATCAATCAATCAAACATCCCGTCTTTATTAATCAATCATATAATTCAATTGTTTACATCAATCCATCAATTATAACTTGAGTATTAGTATTCGTACTTCATAACAATAATCAATAACAAATATTGATATCTTGGTTTCAGTATCAATATTATATCAAATATAAAAATAAGTATTCATATTCAGTAATCAGTATAAGTATTTAGTAATTAGTATCAGTATCAGTAATCAATATCTATATATCAAATATTTAATTGAGATATCTTCATTTTGCTTTTACCCTTATAACTCATGATCAGTTTCCCCTCATGACTCTTAATTAGTGCACTTCTTATAACTCCCCTTGAATCATGTAGATAAGTTGTCTCGACTCCTTAAAACTCTCAATCAGCCTCCAACTCATTATAACTCCCATCAGTGAATCAAAGAATCTTGAGGTTATTACATGGGGGTTATCATTTCATATATCTAATATCAATCATGACATCCTTTTAGTCAAATTAGTATCACACTTTCATATTTATCAATCCAATCAATCATTTTAGCACATACTACATTTTTATATTATTATATCAAATCATAGTACATCACTTTTAACCAATTTTCAGTATACATTTTCTCTACTCATTTTACAAAAATATTTTTATACAAATTTCTAACTAGTGAAAATGTAACAAAATTATATCATATTATTCAGAATGATCAAATTTATAACATATCAAAAGTTACACAATGAAATCTTATAAAATTAAGAGATAATGCATTTTTGGAAGATTTAGGAGATATAAAATTAGTAGAAATCTAAATCACCAAAAATAAAATTAAGAGGATAATTAATTATTATTAATAGAATATTTTCTCTAACAAAAATGATGGATGAAAAGCCTTAAAAGATCCTCTTTCTATTTCCTCTCTCCTCTCTTCCTCCCGCCTACTCTTCTCCCCCTTTAGATTTCTTTCCGGGCAAGGCAGCACTGAGTAGAAGGAGGGATAGGGAATGGTAGGCATATTTATTACTTAATATTTATGAAAATATATTTTAGTGTGGAGTGAAAGTTTGTTAGGGATGTTAAGCCCTTATGAACTAGTCCCAAGGCTAACCAAAAGGGGTGAATCGGTATTTTAAAACTAAAAATACAATCACATCCAAAACCAAGATTCACCAAAGAAATCAAAGTGCAGAAATTAAATGCAGAAATAATAAATGAATGAACACACCAAATTTATAGTGGTTCGGTCAAACCTTGACCTACGTCCACTCCTCGGAGGCACCCTCCGAGTATTGCACTAAACTTAGTGTCTCTCCTTTAGCCCCCACAGCTAGGTGGAGAAGCCCTTACCAAATCACTTTCACCTTTCTCGATGTGATGGAGTAGCCGGGTCTATTGACACCAAAGAGATCTTCTTCTTCCCAGAACTTTCCTCAAGATAATCTTTGAATCCCATGGTGCTAAGGTGCAAGCTCGCCGGAGCAACCGTGTGGAATCCCCCTCCACACTCCCTTGAAACCCACTCCAAGGATCTTATCCCTCTCTCAAACTCCACCCTTTCCTCTCTCCCTTTCAAGCTCTCTCTTTAAGTTCCCTCCAAAAGAATGAAGCTACAATGGCTGCCAAATACACTTACTAAGTGCCTTGTCAAAACTTAATTAGAAGAGCTCAAAACAAACTCATTAATTGCAACTTACTAACTTTATCGTCCAGGCCGATATGTATATCTTCACGGCCAATCAGTGTAAATTAAGCCCAATCAGCCAGGATAATTTGGGATGATCAGAAGAAATTTGTTCATATATTCCAGGATGATAATATATTGTCCTGGCCAATCAATACAAATCGTGGAATATCGTCCTGAACATCGCCCTGAATAAGAGTTGTCCGATGACCAATCGTCTAGTGGATCATCTCGGCTGATCCTACGATCATCCAGGATGATGTGATCATGTAATCAAAACTTAATTGCTTTCCTTAAATACCAAATTAATTTAGGAAAAATTGTGCTGGATCGGTCAGGCATCATCCCGGGATGATATCCAAAAATAAGTAATTCCTAAATGCTAATTCTTTCTGATTTGATCCTTTCATCCTGGCCGATACAAAAATTGTTCAAGATGATGTGCTTAATGACGGATGCCTTAATAAGATTGCCCTAAATAGGGTTTTTATTTTTGAACCGATCGTCTAAGCCAATATGAATATCATCTCGGACGGTGTTACCAAAAATAGTAAACTCTAAAAAAACAGTCAAAAAATCTTCCATGATGTGTGTGTGCAAGATTACCTAGCATCATGAACCATATTATTTATAATAGACTCAAGAAAGGAAAAAAATACAAACTGACTCAGATTTAATCTACCCAACCTTGAGTTGGCTTGAGTTGCACTCGATCTTATGGACCTAAAAAGTAAGTAGGCAAGGCAGTCGTAAAATCATGAATGTTTGTTATCATCAAAATTCTAATCCATGAAAACAGATCCATAATAATCTTCCTCTTTTTTATGATGGCAATTAAACACTACTGTTTGAAATTACAAAAATGAAAAGATTTTCTCCTAATATCCCTCTTACTAAGATAAAATGTTTTTAAAAATAGGAAAAATCAAATTTTTTATTGTTTTTATTTTTTTGTAAAAAAAGATACAAATGCAACAGTACGCTCTCCCCCTTTGATATATCAAAAAGAGAAGGGGCACAAAAAAGTCTTAAAAAATAAAAAGTTACCTCGTATTTTATTTAAAAACTTAGTAAGAAATGGATTGACACCATATAATCTAGTAAAGATAAGAAATTCATAAATTGTTAATCCAAGCTCAAGTTCTTTTAAAGGCTAAAAAACTTCTTAAACCAATATCTAAATCAAGGAATAAATTAGAAAAATAAACACTAATTTTTCAAAACTCCTTTCATAAAACATATTTAATAAAAGATTAATGCAAAAATTGGTGAATCAAGAATCATGATTTTCAAGATCAAGTATCAAAAATATCAAGAGTTTTCTTAAGCTTTAAGTAATACAGAAAAAGTAAGCACTCTTTATGGGCATATTTTATGCCTCTTATCAGTTTTTGGCGTACTTTACACATTTTTTACTTTTTGATACACTTTGTATGTCTTTCTCAATTTGGCGTTATTGCGCATCTTTTGATTTGTCATCATTGGCCACATTTTTATTTGACGTCATTGGCCATTTTTTTCTTTCTTTCTTTTGAATATGCTACCTTTCTAAAATTTTAAAAATAAAAGTAAACTCATTCTATTGATACAACGAACTACTTGATTAAGAAAATTATGAGATAGATTCAACAACTTGCAAAAGATTCATATGCGATAGATAAAGTATAAGGATATGAAAAAGTTTATTTTCAAAATCTAATTTAAAATATGATGAAGATTTTAAATAAAAAATGGAATAACCACTTTTAGGAAATAGAGAATGAGAGTCAAAATCATGAGTTTCCTTTATTTGATTATTTTTAGAGAAGTCAACCACAACTTATATAAGAATTTAGGAAAAAATAGGAGGTAGATTTTTCATTTTCAATAATTTTCTTTTAAAAAAAAAAAGATGGTGATATGTGTGTTGATTAGAGAAAATACTACAAAAATAATAATAAACATAAAATTAAAAAATTTTAACAAAAAAGAAAAGAAAGAAAAAAGAGTAAAAAAGAATAAATCCAAAAAAATAGAAAATACACAAAAACGAATAAAACATGCAAACATAGAAAAATAAAGCACACAAACAATGGTTTAAACATCATCTTGCTCCTGGTCTGATGATTCAGAAGCTAGGTCTACCCAGGAGATTTTTTGTTTTTCATTATTTGTCATTTTTATTATTTACTTAGCTTTAACATTTTCTTTTGTAGGAAGAGTTCTCAAATTAGGACACTGATTTTTTATATGTCCATATTTTCTACATCCAAAACAAATAATATCAAAAGTAATCTTAACATTCTTATCATTTTTACCTTTATTCTACTTTTGTTGATGCTTATGTTTTAGTAAGCTTTCCAATTTGCTTGATAAGTCATCACTTTCGTCACCAACTAAGTTTCTTTTCTCCATGTCTTCAACGTTTAGTACTATCATTTCACCTGCATCCAAAAGTCTTTGACCCAAATTTTGCTCGTAGGTAATAAGTGAGCCAATCAAATTATCAATATAATATCCATTCAAATTTTTTTATTCAAAATAGCAAAAACTTTGGCATCAAACTTATTAAGTAGACAATGTAGAATTTTATTGACTTTTTTAAAGTTTTAAAATTCTTTACCTAAAGCATGCAATGATGTCACAATTTGAATAAATCTAGTATACATGTCTAAGATCGTCTCATAAGATTTCATGTAAAAAAGTTCATAATCTTGCATTAAAATATTCAACTTAGACTGCTTGATTTCACTAGTGCCGTCATATATGGTGTGTAATTTATTCTGAATTTCCTTACCAGTAGTGCACATGGATACTAACATAAAATCTTCATAATTTAAAGCACAGAAAAAACAGTTCAATGATTTACCATTTAATTGAGCATTGATTTATTCTTCTCTACTCCATTGATTAAAAGGAATATCAGTTTTAATTTCTTCTATAATACGTGACGGTACAGAATAACCAGTTAAAATCATTTGTCATATTCGAAAATCAATAGAATGCAAAAAAGTAGACATGCAAATTTTCTAAAAATCAAAAGTAATATTTTCAAATAAAGGTGGTCGGGTGATTGAATAACCTTCTATAATATTACGATTATAAAAATTAGCCATGGCTCAAAATTCAAAAGTTTTCAAAAACTCATTTTTATAAATCCTGCTTTGATACTACTTGAAAGCTCGTTAGGGATGCTAAGCCCTTATGAACTAGCTCAAGGCTAACCAAAAGGGGTGAATAGGTATTTTAAAACTAAAAACACAATCATATCCAAAACCAATATTCACCACAGAAATCAAAGTGCGAAAATTAAATGCTAAAATAATAAAGGAAAGAACACACCAGATTTATAGTGGTTCGGTTAAACCTTGACCTACGTCCACTCCTTGAAGGTACCCTCCGCATATTGCACTAAACTCAGTGTCTCTCCTTTAGCCCACACAACTAAGCGGAGAAGCCCTTACAAAATCACTTCCACCTTCTCCGGTGCAGCGTAGTAGCCGGGTCCTTTGACACCAAAGAGATCTTTTTCTTCCCAGAACTTCCCTCAAGATAAGTCTTGAATCCGATGGTACTAAGGTGCAAGCTCACCAAAGCAACCGTGTGGAATCCCCCTACACACTCTCTTGAAACCCCCTCTAAGGATCTTCTCCCTCTCGCAAACTCTACCCTTTCATCTCTCCCTTTCAAGCTCTCTCTTCAAGTTCCCTCCAAAAGAATGAAGCTACAATGGCTTCCAAAGATAATTACTAAGCGCCTTGTCAAATCTTAAATAGAAGAGCTCAAAATGAGCTCATTAATTATAACTTGACGACTTTATCATCCAGGCCGATATGTATATCATCCTGGTCCATCATTGTAAATTAAGCCCAATCATCCAGGATGATTTTGGACGATCAGAATAAATTTGTTCATGTCATCCAAGATGATAATATTGCCCTGGTTGATCAGTAAAAATTATGGAATATCATCCTATACATCACCCTGAATAAGAGCTGTCCGATAACCAATCGTCCAGTGGATCATCCTGGCTGATCCTGTGATCGACCAGGATGATGTGATCGTGTAATCAAAACCTAATTACTTTCCTTAAATACCAAATTAATTTAGGAAAAAATGTGCTGGATCGACCAGGCCGATGTCCGGGACGATGCCCGAGACGATGTCCAAAAATAAGTAATTCCTAAATAGATCTGGTGGCTGATTCTTTTTTATTTGAGCCTATCATCCTAGATGATACAAAAATCATCCAGGATGATGTGCTTAATGAAGGCTGCCTTAACAAGGATACCCTAATTAGGATTTCTATTTTTGAACCGATCGTCCAGGCCGATATAAATATCATTCTCTACGATGTTACCAAAAATAGTAAACTCTAGAAAACAGTCAGAAAATCTCCTAAGGTGTGTGTGTGTGCAAGATTACTTAGCATCAGGAACCACATTATTTATAATAGACTCAAGATATGGGAAAAATACAAATTGACTCAGACTTAATCTACCAAATCTTGAGCTGGCTTGAGTTGCACTCGGTCTTGTGGACCTGGAAAGTTAGTAGGCAAGACAGTCGTAGAAAATCATGAATATTTGCTATCATCAAAATTCTAATCCATGAAAATAGATCCGCAATATGGAGCATCGTAGTGCCACCCCCAGCATTGTAGTGCTGCCACCTAAATTCAAAATTACTATATTACAAAAAAGTAAACACTAGAGTTGCAATTTCTGGCATCGTTGTGATGTTAAGCAAATGACGTAATTTAGGAGTGTTTTTTTTTTACTTTTTATATCTTTAGGTAATTACATCTACAGCTCAACAAGGTAAACCTAAGCTAAGCCTGGGATAACCCATTATGGTTATATGACTTGACATGATCCAAATAACATTGCATATTTGTTAATTGGTTAAATAATTATGTTTTAATATATCCCTCACCATAATGGTTATGAAAGCTTAGCCTATATGCCCATTTTAGTCCTTTTAACTCAAGTTCAAGTTGAACCAATATTGACATATAAAACATCAAGCATTAAAATTATGGTTCAAATTCTCTAGACTAACCCAAGAAGTTTGAATTTATCAAACTCTTTAGAATACTTAGCACTCTCCTAGATTTTCAAAGCATTCTTCCTCCATAATTTCCATTCCTATAATCATAGATCAACCAATAAGGTCAATTGTAGTTCAATAAGCTCAAAATTCTACTTTTAGATTTTGAATAGGCTAGATTGAAAAAAGGCATTAGAATGATTATAAGATCTCTTGATTAGAAATGATTATTGGAGGAATCCCTATATTAATTTTTTTCCTCTCATTAAGGTAAATCTCTTTCTTAATTAACCCTTATTTCTCTTTATAGATGCAATTGTGATCAAAGTAACATCTTCTTCTCATTAAATCAATTAATATATTTTATTTTGAGAATTTTCAGAAGTTTTTGGGCACAAGTTTTGCCAATGGCCAAACAAAAATTGGATATTCAAATATACCTTAAACCTTTTAGAAACATATGTTAATCTTCTAACAAGTGATCCTATCACTTAGACAAACTTCTTCTAATAATTTTGAACCATAGAACTCATTTGACAGTTGCAATAGGCTTGGTCCCCATAAACCCTAACTTGACTCAAGCGAACCCTACTAGGTCTGAATTTTTTTAAACCTTAGAAAGATTACCTTGACTTATGGGCCAACAAAAAAAAAAGAAAACTTTGTTGAGTTGAATACCTTGATCCAATAGGACCAAAACCAAATAAATTATCCTTTAAGGATCCAATCACTTTAATTAACTCAAGTTGATCAAATTGATTACAATCAATGAGACTGGATATTTTAGAGAATTATCATATGTAAACAAATAATTGACCATTAGGTTGGTTTATTATTTCTAACTAACAAAATTATCATAGTAGACCATTAATAATCCTTTGAGTCCATTTATTCAATTCATTATTAATTATTTAAATGATGGGATTAATCATTCTTAATCATTTTTTTTTATGCTAAGTTCAATTGATCATTGAATGAACCTTATTTATCAAATTAGGCAAATTATCTAAAGTTACTACATTAAAGGGATTTCATTCATATTAATTATTGGATTGATTCAGTTAAATTAAATCATTAGATTAGATTGAACCTTCTTATCACATCCTTAAGTGTGTCATACACAATTTGATCCTTATAATCATGTAGTTTGATCATGGTTAACCGTTTCAACTGTGAAATATTTTAGTCACTTGTTCTTCTGTGATATCTTTAAAAAGACAATAAAATTATAGAACTAAATGTACATTCAAATATCACTTTGATCCAGTTCAATTCAATTTAGTTTGCATCAACATATCATGTTCAATCTTAGCTAGCTATAGATGAAAATGTCAACTTGCTGAAGTTGCCACGATTAACTCTTCAAAGCCATGAAAATGAGTATGCTCAATCCTAGACTTTCTAAAGGAAGTTGTCAAGAATCTTATATCTAACCGATAAAACTCATATAGAATACACAATAGTAAGGCTTCGTTTGGTACGGTTTTTTCATTGCTTCTTAAAATAATTTTTTAATAAAAAATAAAAATATTTATACTAAAAAACTACTTTAATAAGTAGTAACAAAGCCACCCCAAACGAAGCCTAAGGATAGCTAAGCAAAATCTCTAAAGCAACTCATTCGAAACAACTCGCCATAAAAATGCCAAGCCATGATGAAGTCAGTCAGCAACTTAAGATGGAATCGCTACTCCAGTGGAACTCTAGTCCTCCGACCAGACGTAGAGGAACGTCCGGTCGGAGGCCAAATCGCGCCAAAAAACGAGAAATACCGAGCAATACCAAACAATAATGAGGAATACCATCACGTGAAGACCCAATACTGAGTTATACCGAGTTATACCGAGCAATTCCGAGTTATACAAAAGTTGTACCGAGTTTTTCCTAGAAAAAACTTGGTACAACTCGGTATTGCTCGGTATAGCTCGGTATAACTCGGTATTGGTCTTCCCAGAGCGATATTCCTCGTTATTATCAAATAATACCTAGTAATACCGAACAAATACCGAGTTTTTTGAGGGGATTTTGACTCCTACCGGACGTTCATCTACGTCCTTACACCGGACCTAATAAAACTTCCTATGAAGCTGTCTTTGTAATTAAAATAGGCAAAGCCTAGTTTGGTTCTTTTTATGCTCAAAGCTCTCTAGTTTAATCTATTCTTATTATTGTTAGTATAGTTCCATTCTGATTCAAAATAATTATTAAAATAAATAGCACAATTAGTTCTGTAATAATGATATTAAAGCAACCTCAATATTGAGCATAATTAATTTTTAAGATCATAGGCAATTTCATTAGTCATGCATTAACATGAAAATTAGATATCTAAAGAGTAATTATAAATTAATAATTAAAAAATTAAATCAACATTAACAATTAGGGTAATTATTATTCAGTAGATGATATCTTAATTATAAAATTGAATCAACGAATGTCATGGGTAATATTTTAATTTTTTTTTTGGGACAGTAATATTTTAATTGAATTATAAAATTTCTCCTAAAAAAATCTCCGGTATGTTCTCCGGTCTTCCGGCCAAGCTTTTGGATTTCAGAGCACAATCGAGATTCTGCATCCTGCTTTCATTGTCGCCACCACTCTCTCTCTCCCTCCCTCCCTCAAAAGCTCCGTCAACACACCCCATCACAACCATTCTTACTTAATGGGCGAATCAAGGGAGTTCCGGAACACCCTTGCGTTGATCACTAACCTTTTTGCGGGAGTTCCATCCCTTTCTCAAACCGCTGCTAGGTCAGTTTCTTTCTCTTGCTTGTATCTTAAGCTTTGCTCACCTGCTCCATTCCTTCTTCTCCACTTCTCTTTTCTTATTCTCAAAATAAGCAATATTTATCTTCTCTCTCTTCAAATCGCAATTCTTTTTTTCAACTAACGATTATTTTCAATCAGGTGGATGGGTAGGTCGGCTTCACGAATGTATCTCTCCCAAAAGGATCCGATCAGTTGTTGGCGACTGGGATTAAAACACAGCAGAAAAAACTATTCTGTTTTATGGGTTGCGGGTGTTCTGCTATCTATATCGGGGCCTTATTGTGAGAGACTAGCATTCTTTAATGAGAAAGGAAGGGCAGTATTTGGGTGTGCAATTGCTGACGAGGAAGAGTTATCAGGTTTTGAAGCCCTCAAAAACAGCAGCTTGGGGTAAGAGGAGGGCATGGATATGCAAGCAGTTGAGAATGGTGGGTTTTGTTTTTGGGCTAATGGGTTCGTTCTTCCTTCTTGATTCTGTGATGCTTACTGTAGTTCATCACATCAGTTTTCGCAATGGTCACTTCCGCAGCAAAGAATGGCAAATGCAGGTGTGGGTTGTGAAGTAATTTACTGTAATATAACTTTCTTATACGTAATAGTTTTATTAAAATAATCTTTTGATATAATTTGCAGCATTGAAATGCATTATATGATTGTGAGTACTCATGACTTAATAACTAATTTAACTTTTTTAGTCCCCTCTTGTATTGTAGATAATGATTCTTGGAACCTATAAACTTTATGATTTTATCCAAATGAGCCATATGCCATTTGAATGAGGTTTCAATCATTTAGTGTTGGTTCTAACACCTATGATTCATTTGTTCTTTATTTATATTTGGTTTAATAACAAGGGGGAATTGCATACACAACACTTAAAATTTGGTTATTTGCAAGTCTAACACCCATATTATTTTCTTCAATTATCAAATTCATGCATTTGAATGTGGCACAATCAAACGGTTGGGAATTTGACAAAAGTGAAAAATATGGTTTGGGGTTTTATTGTGAATTTCAATATTTGATTGTCAATTTCAAAAGTTGAGGTGGAAATAATATAATTTTGTAAATAGCCATGACTTTAGTGTTATGTATGTAATTGCCCTTATAACAAACATGTTTACTTTGTATGATGATTGTGCAAACCCTCATTGACATAACAATAGCAAAGCAGTATGAGGGTTATTTATATCCAGCATTATTGATGCATTTTCTATCTTTTCAATAATTTGTTGTAGGATGGAGGGAGCGGATATGATATTAATGTAGAAAATACTGAAAAGCTGATGTATGAACGCCTTATAAATTTGGCCCATTCTGCATTGGCAAAGGTTTGCTTCACTATTGAACAGAAAGTTGTGTATTTACATTGTATTTGGGTATTTCCTGACTTATGCATGCACTTGTATCAATAACTTTTCATGAAATAGAATGAATTACAAGCGGATCCATTTTCACAATGGAAGGAACCCTACGAGCAAGCATCATCATGGAAACCATGTGCAGATAAATCTAGCAGTGCTGTCCATCAAGGTGAACAACTATGATAAAAAAGAAAATAATGACTTCTCAAGGCTGTTTCAGATACCCTATATATAATGTAAATTTCTTATTTTGTTTCTTTATTTATTTTCATTGCACTTTACAAAATTAGTTAGAACTTCAATGTCTCTAAGCAGTGCTAGCATTTTAAAATTTTAGTTTTCATTGTTATTAATATAAACACTTGAAAATGTTCATCAACCTGTAATATAGTCATGGTGCTAATTTTAACATAGCTGGCATCCAAAAACTTGTAAGCTTAGTATATAGAATCTAGAGCCTAAAAATAATATCTTCCATACTTCTACATTCACAGCATTTCACATATTGTAGCAAAGCTAAAAAAAACACAATAACTGATGAGCAAAAAGTGATATTGTTTTTTCCTTTTGTTTTTTGTTGGGTTGGATGCTGGCCTAAATTTTGCATCATGCAACTATTTACAGAAGCATTCCAGTTTTTTTTTCATTGTTGCAGTCAAGCAATAATTGGTGAAGTTTTGCTGCAGAAAATGTCATGAACGGCTCTGGATTTATCTTAGTAAGTGCAAATGGTGGTCTAAACCAGCAACGCGTCGCTGTAAGATTCTAAAACAAGCATATTTCTCACCTTTTTTATGCTTTGAAAAAGTGATGGATGTATGACATCATAAGTAGCTCTTTGATGCTTGCAATTTAGATATTGGAAAGCATAAATGTGAACTATCTATACTGATGAGCAATCTAAACATGCAATGATGAATACTTTTATCAAGATTTTTTGCCTAATTATGTGATTCTTATGTTTGAATCCTCTATGCTTCCAATCATTTAGCAATGTGGATGCTTGAGATCAAATCACCAATTACTTGAGTAGTTCATTACCTTAGAACCTAGAATTTGCAGAACATATGATATAATGTAGAGTTGTATATCTTATTTAAATTTTAATTTCATAGAGTGATAAAATTTCAAACCACCTTTGAAGAAACTTTGGAATTTTAGCATTTAATGGAAAGTTTTTACTCTTGCAACCTTTCAATTCTATTTATTGTGCTTTTATGAAAAAAAATTCTGCTTTGAGTATCAGATGAATTCCCTCTCAACTTCTCCAAAAATTAGTTGTGGCAGTGCCTCATATATGGAGTATGAATCAAAGAGGATCAAAGTGGGGTAGAAGCAACAATTATCAAATTCATTTTCAATCAAAAAGCTTAAACATATGGGTGAAGTTCAACCACTTGATATTTCTATACCAAAATGTTTTTTAGCTATCTGCACTAATCCTAATACTTTCATACCATAATGCCTCTCCCATTCTACCACTACAACATTTGCGTGGATGATTGGCCTGTTGTTTGGAACTTGAATTTCTCTTCTCCACATACTCCACTAGGCAGATGAGTCCCAGAGAAACTGATGCAGTACTAAAATGCCTAAGCAATGCTTGAAAAGAATCTTGCACAATTTAATTTAGAGAGCTTTATTAACTAAAATACTTGTAGTGATTATACGATGAAATAAAACAAGAAAGGGCTGAGACAAGCTTAGGAAAAGTCACACGATTAAAGGTTAGGATCTCAAAATAATTAATAATTCAAAACATAACATACATGAAAGATTTCTAACAAGAAATCTCTATGCTAACAATGAGATTATTTACTATGAAGAGTCCTTCACTCACTTCTAATTTACTAGGCTTAGCAGAGAGGTTTAACATGATCATAGTGAATCAATTAAAACCGTAAATGGGGGTAAGAGTCAAATAGGAAAAGATTAGGGGAAAGATTCACCTTGCTTAGGATTTGGAGACAATCTGCCATTGGGCAAAAGAAAGTTACTCCTCAATAGATTCAACGAGGTTGAAGATGATCCTCTCCTCGTAATCCTCCACGGTTTGGTCAACCTCGAGGTTGAGGTCGAAGAAAGGGAAGTTGAGGATGTCGACGTGGCCTTGGTCGTCGAAAATGAATCCATGGTCACGTTCTGAATCTGTCATGCATTGGTAGAAAAGTTTGTAAGGTCTGGGAGGGAAAGTGGTGTGATCTCTTATCTCTTCCTTAGGAGAAGTATCAAGTCAAAGACAATGGTCGAGAGAGGAGGTAGGTGGTCGGCCAATATTAGGAGGGAAAGCCTCTTTCAAAAATTTGAAATTGAATTTCAAATTTGAATAAAAGAGGGATTAGGGTTTGAAATTTGAATTCCAACCAAGGAGAGGGAAAGGAAAATTATTCCTAATTGAGAGACTTGATTTAGGTGTTGAGGAGGGGAGTTAATGTGGGGAGAGAGAGATATATGGGGAGAGGGGGCCGACAGCTTCAAGAGGGGGGGGGGAGGGCTTGTGGGAAAGAAATCAAGGTTTATTTGATTTAGAATCTTAAATTAGGAAGGATTAATTTAATTCCAATCTAATTTAAAATTCAAATAGGAATGATTTTGGGAACTTTCCTAAAATAGAGTTCTATTCTAGGAAATATTTCAAAATTCAAAATTGGTTGAATAATTGAAATCAATGCTTTCCAAATGTGGTTGGGTGGAGAAAGGAAAGTATTAATGGGAGGTTTTGAATTTTGGAGGCAAGGGGGAAGAGCTATGGCCGATGGCTATACTAGGTTAGGGTTTTGATATGGGCTGGCGGTTAGGGTTGGGAGAAGGGTGGTTGGTTGGGTTTATGGGTGGTCGGTGGCTAGGAGAGGGATGGTGGGCGGTTTCTGCCGAGACTCTCTTGTTATTCCTCTGGGTGTGAGCGAAATTGGAATACATATAGTCAAGTACAAACAAAGAGAAGAAATCGACTTTATACACTCAGAATGAACTCCATTATGTAAATTATGCACAACAAGTGGTTGAAAGATAGGAGGTTGAGGAACAAGGGGTTGAAGGATGATGAGGACCCGTTAGTGTGTGATGATGTGGCATCTGATAATAAGTGGTTCATAGACGATGAGACAGATTTGTCATTATCAAATCTGCAGTTAGAGGATCTAAGCGTGAATGTCTTGAGGGGCGAAGCAGATCTAGTGGGCATATCCACTAGTACCACACCACACACATCCACTAGTTTTGCAGCACAACAAGCAAATAAAGGTATTTCACAACTTCTTATGATATATATATATATAAGACGTGGGCAATTAACATGACAATAATCATTCTTATTGAACAGGGAAGAGAAAACTCAGTAACATTGAAGATGATAAAGATATGACATTCATAGATGCAATTGGAAAATAAGATTCCCTTGAAGACCTATTTAGTGATGGTACATGATTGGATTTTATATGTTCTTTCTTATTTGTATTTTGGGCATTTTGATAGACTGATATTTTGTGATTTTGTACTTTAAATTATACTATGAGATGCATATATTGCATCTAATTTATTATTCTTCACTAATTTCACTTGTCATTCAGATATTTTTATTGTATGATAGACTCTTACTGTTATTTACCTGCTAAAACCCTTAAATTCTCATTTTTGCAATTCTTCGTCCATGAGGCTTACGCCTCGCATCACGGACAAAAAAATGCCTCGATGCTTATTTACGCAATTTTAAACCTTGGCCGAGAGGGGGAGGATGGGCTTTGGCCGACGGTGGGGAGGGAAAGGGAGGGAGGGGGAGCGACGACGACCATGAGCCTAGACACTTCCTGTGGTTGGTGGGTATTACAATGACCTCACCTAGGAACTTCAATCTCTCCAAGAACTCTTATGCTCTCTCCAAACACATGGATGCAAAAATTTTCATCATAACATTCTTTAGCCCTCAAAGATGGAAGGGAAGGCTTTAAATAGCCCAAAACAACAAAGAAAATACAAAAGACTCAATTGCCCTTAGGGCATACATAGGATTAGGCCCTTAAGCGAGGGCATAAATGGAAAAAAATACAATAAACTCATGAAACATAATTCAATAATAAAACTAATACAATAATAATCAAAAGTAAATCGGTGTGATCGTGGCCGTAGATCATCAACCCTGCCTCTGGTAGACTCTCCAAGGCCTGATGTCCTCATCAGAAACCTAACTTGAGAGTTAAAGGAGCAGAAAAAAATAACAAAACGGACCATGAAATCAGGGAAAATATGGAGCAGCATCAACCAAATGAAAATCAGCCTGATTCTGGCCTGTGTTGAATACTTTTCTCTTATTTCATAGTCCATTTTTTAGTACTGTCCCTGTGTTGAGCTTTCTTATCTGTTTACGCTTATACAGGGAAGCATTATGAGATGTAATAATCCTTGATTTGAACTTGAGAAGTACTTATAAAGCTTTTTTGTTTTCCAAGTTCCGAAATTGCTAGGGATTATTGAATGTTTACGAGATGGGTAAAGTTGACTTGAGGTGTATTTTAAATTGAGAGTGATAACCTTCATAAACTAGAAGTTGGCCAGTCTTTCCAGATGAGGTAGATGGTTGATAAATTATAATATATATATATATATATATATATCACACATCATTCATATAGTATTCACCATACAATTTATTTTATAAATTTATTATTTTTGCAGGTCTGTAATGCCGTTGCTATTGCTGCAATGCTCAATGCATCTCTAGTTCTTCCCAAATTTCTTTATAGTAGTGTTTGGAAGGATAAAAGGTATACCCAAATTCTCATTCACCTTCATATACTCAAGCATTCTCATTTTGTTTATTTTTCCTTATTTTCATGATACTAATTGGAAAAAAATTAATAATTCCGACCCATATCTTTTTGTTTTAGTCATGGATGTTCTTACTAGACATTTGCAACATGTACCCTGGTGTATTCTTTTTGCTTATGGTATTGTCCTTGTTGATAAGAATAGAGAGGGAGTTGAAGAAAAATTAGAATTATGGAGGTCAACCTTAGATTCTAAAGGTTTTCATTCAAATAGATCTAAAACCAAATACATTGAGTGTAATTTTAGTACTAATAGTTCTACTAGGAGGATTTTGACTTTAGGCGATCAAGTCATTAATAAGTGTACACATTTTAGATATCGTGGTTCTATTGTTTAAAGTGGTAGTGAAGTAGATAGGGATATTATTTGTAAAATTCAATATGGATGGTTGAAGTGGATGAATGCGAAGGGCCTCTTATGTAATAGAAAGATTCGCCTCAAACTTAAGGGAAAATTCTATAAGATGGTGGTTAGACTTGCAATGCTTAATAGTGCTAAATGCTAGCTATTAAAAGAGAAGCATAAAAATAGATGTTCCATAGATGAGGATTTTATCAATTTTCATCATTTATCTATAAACACACTAGTCAAATCAATATATACAGATCATAAATAAAACAAATGAGAAAGAGATTACCAAGTCCTCTCTTCAAAAAAAGAAAAAAATATCCCCCCCCCCCCCCCCCCCCCCTCTTCTACATGGATATTATCTTCCATAAATCATCAAGATCCAACTTATATAAAAAAGAATTAGAATGAATTGCACATACAATAACAAATTTTATTTAAAAAATTACGGATTTATTTACTTAGCATACATCGGATCAATTCTTATAATGGCAAATTGTCCCTACTTTGCAATTAAAAACCTAAAAATAAAGAGTTAACTATTAATTTTAAATCAATTTTTGTTTCAAAATCCACGTAGAGAGGATAGTTCCTCCACAGAACTGCTCATAGCTGACGACATTGTCGAACTGAGAATTCCAAGAAGAAACATAAGCAGCATATCCTACAAGATACGAAGATTGTGAAGCACTCAATGAGGACCACATCCAACCGAATAATCTCACTGAACTTATTTAACAATGACAGCAGAATAAATGGCCAATACATTGCCTAACCAACTATTGCAATAGCCAGAAATGCCAAGATTAAACTGCATAAAAGGGTAGCAGCCAAAGAATCCAAAAATGCTAAAGTATACTGCATAATAGGGTAGCAACTCTACCAACATTAGCAAAGCCAGCTGTTCACCAACTGACAAACATAGTAGGGAAATTTCAGAGAATAAAAGCCAATTCTTATATTTGAGAACATCCTATGAATGCTTATTTAAGAGGAATAGGAAAACTAGACTTTGAAATTTGCATCAATGATGACATGCTTCCATTTACCTTAATTTCTTCTCTTATTTTATTAGAGATTCTTATAAATTTTTTCAAGATATCCATTTTGAAATAGAACCAAGCTCCATAATTTGTTTGAGACTTTTTTTTTTCTCCATAATTTGCATCAATTATAGAAGGAAACAAAGCATAATCATTCATTAAACATATTTAGATGACACATGTTTTGCCAAAGTCAATATAATTTTTATAACCTATAATATCCCAAAAAAAAATTATGACTCCATGAGCATCATTTATTGGAGTTAATACACTCAATGCTAGGGTCATTAAAGACAGTAACAAAAATACTGGCTGAAAACAGTTCACCTCAACCAGCTTGAAGGACAGCTCAGCAACAGTTATAACAAACGAATGCCAGCTCATTTCTTGGAATTCTAGATAGTTTTGTAAAATGTCTATAAATACTAGTCTTGTAATCTCACACATGAATACAAGAATTATCTGAATATCTCTTCATGGTATCAGAGCCATGCTATTAATGGCGTAATCCTCAGTTTCGTCTCAGATTGGCGAACCAACAGAAGCCATGACAGAAGGATCACAATCCCTGCTTCACTCAAGTTCGTGATCTCCAGTATTCAAAATTTGGTACATACTCAATTGACGAGTGAGAATTACGCAATCTAGAAATCACAAATCCTCAAACTACTCAAGGCAAATGGGTTTCTACAATTTTTTCTTCCAAATGCGTGTCCACCGGAGAAAAATATGCAGACAGATGAAGGCAGAATCGTAGCAAATCCACAATACGCAGAATGGATATTGATTGATCAAAATCTTGCTGCATCAATTTGTTCCACAATATCAGCGTCAATTCTGCCATACGTGATTAATCTAGAATCTTGTTCAGCGATCTGGAGCGTCATAGAAAGAAGACTGCAATCAACAAACAGATCTCGGGTAATACAGCTCAAAAATGAGCTGCACAATTTAATGATGAAAACACAGACGATGACCCAGTATCTCATAGAGATCAAGACTATTGTTGATCAGATAACAGCTGCAGGATCCACCATAGAAGATGAAGACATTCTTATGTATACGATCAATGGTCTTCCACCAGCATACCAGGCATTTAAAACGTCAATCAGAACCATGTTACATCCCATAAGTCTTGATGACTTATATTCACTTCTTCTCAGTGAAGAAATTCACATTCAAATAGAATCATTGAAGAATCTGTCAATGGAAGAAACAGGGACTGCACTGTATTCATACAGAGGAAGAGGCCGTCGGGCAGAGGAAGATCTACGCAATCCGGTTCAAGAACAGGGTCTAACAATCTTCCCACATTCCAAATATGTAATAAAAGAGGACATACTGCTACAGAATGCTGTCATAGACTGAATCCTGATTACAGCCCTCAATCTTACGATCAGAAACAGCAATCAACGCAAAAAGCAATGGTAATGGCAACTGATCAGAATAATCCAGATTGGTATCTAGATTCAGGAGCATCATCTCACTTGACAAACTCATTGGACAATCTAAATCAACCAAGATCGTACATGGGAATAGACAATGTAACGATTGGTGATGGCAGAAGCATTCCCATAGCTCACGCTGGATCCGGCATCCTACCTACTCCCAACAGTAAGCTTCGGTTATCTCAGATACTTCATATTCCTCAAATTTCGTACAATCTACTATTGATATCTGCTCTCACAAAAGATAACAACATTTCAATATCATTTGATGCTCATGGTTTTGTAATCAAGGATTTGAAGACACATCATGTTCTTCTCAAGGGACCAAGCTCTAAAGGCTTGTATCCTGTATCAGCCCAGAATATAGTTGCTCTCACTGCAATGCATCAATCCCACTCTCTCTAGCGTAAAAGGCTTGGACATCCTCATCATCATGTTCTCAAGCTTATCTCAACTCATCACAAGCATCTTCAAATACCCACCTCTCAAGTGTTGTGTCAGGACTGTGTTCTGTCTAAAACTCACAAACTGCCTTTCTCTAAGTCAGAAACTAGATCTTCTAGACCTCTTGCTTTAATCCACTCCGATGTGTGGGGACCATCCCCGGTTCTATCAAGTCATGGATTCAAATACTATATTGTTTTCAAGATGATTTTTCTCGGTTCACATGGGTATTCCCAATGACACAAAAATCTGAAGTTACACAGCTCTTTATAAAATTTAAAAATTTGATTGAAAATCAGCTTCAGCATAAAATACAATGCCTGAGATCTGACGGTGGAACCGAATATTTTAACTCACACATGAATGATTTTCTCATTAGACATGGCATACAACATCTGACCTCATGTCCCTACACACCAGAACAAAATGATGTGGCCGAGAGGATACACAGGCATTTGATTGAGACCACCAGAACTCTATTGCATTCGGCATCTTTACCTCTCAGTTTTTGGCTTGAAGCAGTTGTCACTGCATCTTTTCAGATTAACCGATTACCATAAAAAATTACAAATAATATATCTCCGTTGCAATATCTATACAACATTACGCCCGATTACTCAACATTAAAAACGTTTGGGTGTTTCTGTTTCCCATTACAGCCACCAAATAAAAGACACAAACTTGAACCAAAATCCATTTCTTGTGTTTTCATTGGCTATTCATCCATATCAAAAGGGTACAAATGTTATGATCCAATCACTTGCAAAACATATACATCTAGACATGTCATCTTTGATGAAACCAATTTTCCATTCAAAACAATCATAACAAATGAACCCTCAGATACATCACCAACCCAATCCCCACCTGGTCTTCTACTTCCCTCATCACACATACCCACTGAAAATAATATCATACACCCTACAGTAAAATCATATACCCCTCATAACTCTTTTGTTCCTATGAATCATACATCAAACTCCCCTCCTCAATCACCTCACAGAGCTTCAGAAGATGCATCTTCAGTAAATCAACAAAATCGTGCAAGATCTATACATCCAATGATCACAAGGTAAAAGAAGGGATCACTCCGTCCAAAACAAATACTTAACTTGCTTCACACTCACACTGATGAAGCAAAATCTAGTGAAGGTGATCCTACAAGTTAATTACACATAAGCAGTTAAGCATGCTCACTGGCGTAAGGCTATGGCTGAAGAATTTATGGCATTGCAGAAACAGGGCATGTGGCATTTAGTTCCATATCCAGCAAATGCACCGGTTTTGGGCTGCAAGTGGACATATAAAACGAAATGGCATTCGGATGGATCAGTGGCAAGATTCAAAGCTAGGCTAGTAGCACAAGGGAACAATCAATAATATGGGATCAATTATCAAGATACATTTAGCCCTGTGGCTAAATTTCCTACGATTAGAGCATTGATAACAATAGCTCTATCAAAACAGTGGCCTATACATCAATTAGATGTAGTCAATGCATTCTTACATGGTGATCTTGATGAAGAAGTCTATATAAAGCAACCAAACGGATTTGAGGATACCATTAATCCCAACTATGTATGCAAATTACACAAAACATTATATGGACTTAAACAAGCCCCGAGGCAATGGTTTAAAACGCTTAGCACCCATCTCAAGTCTCTCGGGTTCAAGAATGGCATAGCTGACACCTCTTTATTTGTGTTTCAACAAAATCAAGTGGAGCTATACATGGTAATCTATGTGGATGACATTTTATTAATTGGTAATGACAGCACTGTGATCGCTCAAACAATCAGATAGTTAAATCAGAAATTTGCCATGAAAGACCTGGGGACAATCACAAACTTCCTCGATATACAGATCATCAAAAATGAAGATACTTACTTCATGTCTCAAACAGCATATGCTAAGTCTATAATTCAGAATGCAGGACTAACTCATTGCAAACCAACAGCTACTCCTACCTATACTAAATACACAGCAGTAACCAAAACTGACATAATCACGATGGAAGCTCACACATATCGCCAAATTACTGGAGCCTTACAGTACCTAACCATCACCAGACCAGATATTACATATGCAGTTAACGTGCTATGTCAAAACATGCACAATCCAGATCAAGAACATATGCATATGCTCAAGAAACTGGTGAGATATATAATAGGCACAATTAACTTTGGCATTCCAGTTTCAGCTGGACCACTTGAAGTTCATTCCTACTCAGATGCTGACTGGGCAGGGGACAAACAAACTAGAAGGTCGACAACAGGATACTGTATGTTTTTAGGAAATACTATTCTCTTATGGTATGTAAAGAAACAACACACAGTGGCCAGGTCTTCAACAGAGGAGGAATATAGGGCACTGGCTACGGCAACAACAGAAGTTATTTGGATAAGAAAACTGCTCAGAGATTTCAATATAGAACTCACCACACCAACTGAAATAAGGTGTGATAATACATCAGCAATAGCACTAGCAAATACCCCTTTATTCCATGCAAGGATAAAGCATATTGAAATTGATCAACATTTTATCAGGGATCATATTCAGTTTCAGAATATCTGTATAGTCCCGGTTACAACTCAAGACCAAACAACAGATATACTAACCAAACCTCTGTCTACAAATCGTTTCAAGCAGCTAAAGAGCAAGCTGACAGTTCAAGCAGAACCGCCACCTTGAGGGGGGGGGGGGGGGGGGGGGGGGGGGGGGGGGGGGGGGGTAAAGACAGTAACAGAAATACTGGCTGAAAACAGTTCACCTCAACTAGCTGGAAGGACAGCTCAGCGACAGTTATAACAAACGAATGCCAGCTCACTTCTTGGATTTCTAGATAGTTCTGTAAAATGTCTATAAATACTAATCTTGTAATCTCACACATGAATAAAAGAATTATCCGAATATCTCTTCAGTCATTACCACTGGCCCCCACGTCCTCTTTAATGACACCTTCACATTGATCTAGGAGGAAAACAGTTTTTAAAAAATGGTTCATGAAGAGAGAGATTCACAACTTTAAGTATTCTAATATCCAATGTTGTTAATGTATCTATACTAATATCCCACAACTTAATCCCTCATTGAGCATATTCTAGGCTCCTGTATTGAAGATGAAGATTGGTATGTACAAATGATAAATCTTTTTCCCATTGAAATGTGATATTATTCTCTTAAGTGAATTGATAAAAGATTATGTAATTTAACTTCTGCATAAAAAACATTAACATGGTTGAGTTAACAATTTAAAAGTTAAATTTTACAGTAATGGGAAATTTGCTCTATAAATCATTCATCAATCCTTTTCATTCATAGTGCCTCAAGAAGTTATAGAGTCATAATCTGTAAAAGTAACACTAAATTAGAAATCGGCAAACTTCAAATTAACCATGAACTACTTTTAATATTTGGAAAATTTATCTTCGGGCATTTATTAATATCATTTGATATCTGTATCTTTCACTGGTGCAATAGAATTTAGAGCTTCACTTAGCTAAAAATTGTTGGAATATCTGATAAAAGAATGCATCTAATAGGTGACGTTACTAATAAGTAAATGGGATAAACTAAAAGTACTTTGAAATTAATTTACTTTGGATTCAGAGAGTGGCTAATTAACGAAGGGGAGTGTTGCTTTCATTCCATTATTGTACAAAATTTCATGTTTAACCTTATAAAAAAGGTGAAGTCTTCAATGTCTTTATTTTCCTCATATCAATAAATGATCCCCTTCACCTTCCCTATTATAGAATCCCATATGTACACAAGGTGGAGACAATGCTTATCCATAGCAGCAACTCTTAAAATGCCATATATTTGCTTTGTAAAGCAATGTAATATACTTTGTCCGCTACAGATCATCCAAGCTTTTTTCCTTTACAAATGTATGCTCCACCTATCACTAATCAATATTGTGTATAGTCCTTATTTTATTATTGGCCAATTTATAAAAAGGAGCAGATTTTAAGTTTAAATTATCTTAAGGAGCATATCAGAGAAAAAATTTAAAAAGGAGCAATTACGGATTTTAATTATCCGGTTTCTTTTGAAACTGGAATTTCATTATCCGGTTTCTGATTTCTATTGAAATCGGAATTTCATTCCACGTTTTCTAAAGAAAAAAAAAAAACTTTTCATAGAAACCAGTTTTATGTTAACGCAGTTTCTTAATAAAAAAATTTTCTTTTAATTCCATTTCAGGTTTCACAACTAATACTAAATATTTATATTTATTTATTTAATATTTCAATCATTAGATTATTTTAAAATAATTATTTATATTTATTTATTAAAAATAAATACATGTATATATTTAATTTTGATTAAAATATCCGGTTTTAACATTTAATTTTTTTATTTTTAAATAGACCAATAGTTTTTAATTTGAAACAATTTAAATAAAAAAAAGAAAATTTAATGAATATAAAATAAATTTAAAAATTAAAAATAATCTATTTAAGTTTTATTTTACTTCTTCTCATAAATTTATGAAATTAAAATAAAAATTCCATAATATTAGATTTCTTAAAATTTTTAGAAAAATAAATTAAAATAAAATGTTTATTAAAATATTTATATTTGATATATCTTCAAAAAATTAAATCGGAGACCATCTGAACTTTGATTTCAGCAAATTTATAGTCGAACTGAACGTCTAGAAAATAGGAACACAACGACACCAAATTTGACTCAATCCGAGCTCAAATGAGTCCAAATCAAAGACCCGAGACGCAATTTGAAGGTTCATACCATAATTTGGATTACATATATTATTTTTAAATTTTAAAATTTATTTTATATTTATTAAATTTTCTTTTTTTATTTAAATTGTTTCCAATTAAAAACTATTGGTTTATTTAAAAATAAAAAAATTAAATGTTGAAACCATATATTTTAATCAAAATTAAATATATACATGTATTTATTTTTAATAAATAAATATAAATAATTATTTTAAAATAATCTAATAAATTAAATATTAAATAAGTGAATATAAATATTTAGTATTAGTTTTGAAACCTGGAATTGAATTAATGGAAAAAAAATTTATTAAGAAAGCGGTTAACATAAAACCGGTTTAATTGAAATTTTTTTTTTTTTTTTTATAGAAAACGTGGGTTTCTATTGAAACCGGATAATGAAGTTCAGAAACTGGATAATGAAGTTCCGGTTTCAAAAGAAACCGGATAATTAAAATCCGTATTTGCTCCTTTTTAAATTTTTTCTCTAATACACTCCTTATGCTAATTTAAACTTACAATCTGCTCCTTTTTATAAATTGGCCTTTATTATTTAGAATTGCTAATCATGACTATTGTTGATGCAAACTAATTCTTTGCTATAGCCAACTTTTTCAATTTCACAAATTAAAATTGACATTCTCATTGAGTGATTCATGATGAATGATTTTATGAAGTTGGCATCTCCTATAATGTTAGCAATCTAATTGCATTTTTCAAAGTGATCTTATTACCTTTATATTCTTTGGAGCATAAATATTCTTCAATGCAAGATTCCATATGTGAGCAACATAAGTAGTCCCAAGAATTTGAGGGTATTGAGCCCCAATCAGTGTATTGTAGCTCTACACACATGCGCATTGTATGTGATTAGTTGAATAACTTTTCTATGCCCACCCCTATAATCACTTCTTTGATTTGATTCGCAGTATATAATTTAACCTTAAATGCTCCTTCATAGCAGATGATCTTTATAAATATAAGCCCAAATTCTGTGAAGCGCGTGAAATTAACAAGAGGCCTTCCTTGCACATCCATCCAACCATCACAAACTGTGGTAGCTTACTTCTCATTCAAAGTCTCCTTTTTAGGTTTAAGCATTCTTTCAACATTTTCTCTTTCCCTTTGAAGCAAAGTTGTTCTCAGAAGGTTATAAACAGGAAAGAGTATATCTACTAATTGTGTTGCTGGCTAAATGTGAGACAGCAATAATATAATAGCGATTCTTGCCAAATGAAATGGAAGTTCTGCTAAATAAAATATCCTAGAAATTTATTCATGCAAATGATTTCTAACTTGTAAACTGAATGCTTTTTCAATAACAATAGAACTCAACTCTTTCATTTTTTTGTGTCATGGCTTTCAATTCTAAATAAAAATCCACTTAACTGCTGCAAGCTATAGTATTGGTTAGCATCACTTTGCCCAGAAGAGGAAGTGGAACCTTCTGACATATAACATTTTGTTTACCCAGATTTAGCTTTAAACATTTCTACTTACCAAATTTGTGTGGATGTTATTTTGAGGCGTGATAGAATTCCTGCCCTTGGTTGTCTGAGCATGTGAGCTGCAATCCTATAATATGTGTTCTCTTAAATTTTTCATGGCAAATATGACATTGATATTTGACATTGCATTCTGCTCCAATCAATCCTACTTAGTCTAATTTGGTAACATATACCTATAAAGATTTTGTCTCATCATCTACAAGATTATTACAAATCAATTTAGTGCTTATCTCAGAGGTCATTATCTTATTAAATATTAAAACAATTTAAAATATATATAGAGTCTATATATTTTCATATAATCATAAATAATTTTAAAAAGCTTAAAAGGTAAATAAATGGAGCAAAAAAAAATCTTGGTAATATCACGGTCTCATTCAAGTAACATTGTAAAACCAAAATAATGCCTAGAATGAGTTAAACAGAATTTTAGAACAGTTATAAATTTTTTTTATTTATTATTTTAATGATATGCACTTAGCTAGGGCAGAGACATGGATTTGGCAATGATAGATTACTTGGGGCCTTCCGCTTCATCTATTGGATTTCACAACACAAGAAGCTATGTCTGTATTTATCACATGTCCTACATGAACATGGAAGCCACTTGATAGTGTTCATGTTTCATAGTTATTTCTTTTACTTATTTTTTGAAATGTTGTGGCCACTAGTTTTTTTAATTTATTGTAATTCTAATAAGCGATCACCTTTTCAATTCACTTTTTTATTTTATCGAAGAAGATACACTAATAAATTAGTTTGATATGATGAACTTTTATATTATAGGAAGAAAAGAAGATGGGCCAAATTAATGTTGATTGAAGTGTAAAAAGATTTTACAAACTAAATTTAATGCTTGAAACAGATGTAGGACATGATACATAATGTTGCTCCCAAATACTGTGGAAGCTAATGTTGATGATGAAAAAAGTCACTTAAATTGCAGTTGAACTGAATCACATCATATTTTTTGCCACTGTCCCGTTCCGTTTTACCTTATTGCATTTTTTGCCTTATGCTTTAATAAAAAAAATTTACATGATTTGCAGCCAGTTTGGTGATATATATCAAGAAGATTATTTCATAAGTTTGTTGAAGGATGATCTGAGAATCATAAAAGAGCTGCCTTTTCATCTTCAATCATTGGATCTGGAATCAATAGGCAGCCAGGTTGGTTTACCATCGGGCATGGTTTTTTTTTTTTTTTTTCTTCTTGATTTTCATAAGGCATGCATATCTTCTATGTGATTTCTTTTCTTATTAATTTTCTTGTTTATGCAGGTAAGTGATATGGACATCAGGAAAGAATCAAAACCTCTTTATTTCTCCAAAGTTATACGTCCTCTTCTGTTGCGAAATGGTGTTGTTCACTTTCTTGGATTTGGCAATCGGCTTGCATTTGATCCATTACCAGCCAATCTCCAGGTGTATGTTTATTCTTGAAAACTCACAGCCTTGTTTTCTTAAATGAAAGCAGAGGTTGTTGGACAAAATGACATGGTTAATTTTCTTAACGTCATCTGAAACTTTCTTTTGCAGAAATTAAGATGCAAATGCAATTTCCATGCATTCAAATTTGTCCCAAGAATTCAAGAGATTGGTTCCTTGCTTTTGAAACGGATTCGAAAATATAATTATAGGGTTTCTGAATTGGACAAACAACTACTTGGAAATCACATGCCCAGCAGCTTGCTGGTTGGGAATAACAGATCTGGAAAACCTCTCAAATATCTTGCTTTACACATGAGGTTTGAAATGGATATGGTGGCATACTCTGTATGTGATTTTGGCGGAGGAGAGAAGGAAAGAAGGGAATTGCAAGCATACAGGGAGATTCATTTTCCTACACTTGTCATGCGGATGAAAGAGAATGCGTGAGCTATGATTGTTTTAATTGTTCCATTTGCAGGCTGTGCCAACGTTTATTTAGTCACAATTTTGTCTCCTACAGATCCTTCTCCCCAGCTGAACTGAGGAAGTTAGGAAGGTGCCCACTGACACCAGAAGAAGCAGCACTGATGCTTTCTGCTCTTGGCTTCAAACAGAGAACTTATATATATCTAGCTGGATCGGATGTATATGGAGGTAGATCAAGAATGCTTCCATTCACCTCACTCTACCCAAACTTAGTTACAAAGGAGGATTTTCTGACACCTAGTGAACTTGCTCCCTTCAGAAACTTCTCTTCTCAGGTATGTTTGACATGAACTAAACTTGGACTAGAGTTTATATGCAGATGATGTGTTATAGACTTTCTTATGTTTTAATATAGTTGTTAAATCTCAACCTTACGATCCCAAAGATATCCACGGCTGTGAACAGTAATCCGTGGGAAGACTAAATGGATTGCATTAATTCCTCCCATTGATTTAGGAATAATTGTATTCATGTTATTATGAGAGTTATTTGTTTCCTTATTGATACACCTTGTATAGATCTATAAATAGGGAGTAGATTGCTTAATAAAATTCAAGCTTTTCCCTCTCCTTCCTCTCAATTTAACAATAGTTATAGTTGAAAATGCTGGAAGCAGAGGCAGCGTTAGGATCGCTATTATTGTTTTAAACATGCAAACAGATATTTTGGCCGTGTCCTTTCTGGAAAGTGGGGAAAAGGAAAAAGTTCTGAAACATTAAAAACGGATATTTTTAGTCTTTTTGATAAACGGGGAGAAGAAAAGTTCGGCAACATGAAGTATTAATGTTTAACTCAAAAAATTTCACTACCAAATCAACTCTACGAATTGGAATGATGAGTACATTTTGCATTGAAATGCACATTTTCTTGTTAACCTGAAGTAAAATTTGGGTGAGTAGACCATTTCTCAATATGAAAATTCTTAAGGTGGGACAGTTTTACCCGAATTAAAAAAAAAAAAAAAGATTTAACGGAGTGTCGACCTTGTTGAACTTGGCTTGTATGATTTATACATTTAATCCTGTGAGAAATTTAGCTGTGTTGACTTGAAGTTCTATCTCAAACAGATCTTTGAGATCATTTGAAAATTAATATTCATTTCCTATTTCAAATTTTAATGAATCGACATAACTTTTCCACTACTAGTATAGATGATATATGAAATTAACTCTACTTCTTGCAATTCTTTCCATAAATTTGTCTTACAATTCTATTGTTAACGCAGCTGGCAGCTCTTGACTTCATTGCATGTGCCACTGCTGATGTATTCGCCATGACTGATTCAGGTAGCCAGCTCTCATCCCTTGTAACTGGCTTCCGAACATATCATGGAAGGGGTCGAGCCCCAACATTACGGCCAAACAAGAAGCGTTTTGCCAAAATTTTGTCCCAAAATGGTACGTTAGGGTGGATTGATTTCGAAGAGAGAGTGAGGAAGATGATTGAAGAAAATCAGAGAGTGCAGGTGAGGCCAAGAGGCCGCAGCATCTACAGGCTGCCAAGGTCTCCAGGGTGTATGTGTAAGGCCTCAGAACGAAACCTGGAGCATCTGTAGCATCCATTGTTCCATAGTGAATTTGCCAAGTCTGAAAAATTCTTCCAGCTTTTATATTGATTCTTTTTGTAAAACAATAATGCCATATGGGAAACCTTTTGATTCTTAGTTGTCTACTCTGCTGTCTCTCTCAGCAGTTTTCCGCCACGACAGCAGTGAAAATTTCTGTTGCTTTTAGTTCCCATATTTTGGAGAAATTATTTTGTGTGGAATTTGGACAAGAAGAATCGTCCGAATTGTGAGTGTACACATTGTGTTTACATTAATTTGATACACATTATATGTAAATATGTACACAGTGTGTATATTCATATATTCGAACGGTTCTTTTCATCCAGACTTGGCCCAAAATAATTTCTCTATATTTTGATGGAAAAAATAAGTGAAATGGATTGACAGCTGAAGTTTAGAGTGATGTTCAGCAACATACAATTTGAAGGGAGATGTTTGGCTTGGTGAAAGAAAAATTTAATTACTAGATTTAATAATAAATAAAAAATTATTTAGGTGATATTTACTCTGTTGACTATTTTGGATATAGTTTTGATGGACAAAATGTAAATGAAATATGATATGAAACAGAGATTATTTGTATCCATAAACTTCAACCGTCTTAAATTGCTGAGTGGTGGGATCGGCTAAATTTTGATTCAGATTTGTTATGCTCCATATGGGCCTCCTAACTATTTTCCCCCATTGAAGTGATAGCCTTATAATTCGCTTCTTCCCCTTGTAATTTCGGCAAGCTTAAACTCTAGGGTTAGGTGTTGCCATCAGTTGATTATGTGCATTAATAAAATTCCTTCCAAAGAGGGATTTGATTATGCATCAGAATGCAACATGAATTCATCAAGAGGGGCACATTCTTTTTAGATATCACATAATTATGATTTAAATTTAATTTATAGACATTTTATGTCGAATAATATACGGTTTGTCAAAAATTATATTTTCATATATCGAAGAAACGGTAAATTATTAGATCCGGTCACTTGACAGAGAGATACATTCGGATTTCTCTTTGTCTACAATAAAAGCACAGTCAAAGCGCAGTTATTGTAGCAGCTATGCTTTGACTGTGTTTTGACTTGCGCTTTTATTCTAGACAGAGAGAAATCCGAATGTATCTCTTTGTTAGGTGACCGGACCTAATAATTTGCCGAAACCCAGGAAATGAGGATTGTTTGTTGAGTTGATGAGAGGGTGTATCGTGTACGTAATCACTCACAATCATCAATGTGAGTAGTAAAACTTTTTAATATATAAAGCATGAAGTTCAAGATTAATTTGAACTTTTGGCTCCTTAGTGCATGCGCATGTAGTCAATGAAAAGTGATTAGAGGTGTTGAAGTTGGTATTCTTACCAATGGAAACTACTATAAAATTGTACAGGTTTACAATATTAAAAAAATTAAATTAAATTGTTACAATTCTAATGTGAATTTGAACTGAATTAGTAGAATTTGTAAAGGAAATTCCCCTTTTGATTGGACTTCTATGCATTTAGTGCGACTGTAGATGAATTTATTTTCAACCAAATCAAATCATTTGTTCTCTCAATAAGCTCTTTATAAGATTTCTTTATGTCTAACGCTCCACCTACAAGTTTTTTATAATGTATATAGGCCATCGAACAAAAATTAGAAAATATCTTGCTCATCGTGTGCATCACACAATCCTTTTCATGTGATTCTTCAATGGATATATTAATCTTTACCTACATTTTTTTTGCATGCAATCATATTACAAAAAATTTTTAAAAAAAATGAACGAGCATTTCTTCCATATATTTTAGACAAAATGTCAAGTAAAATATTGAATGGCAAGAGGCATTGATGCATGATTTAAACTAGAAAAATATTTGTCTCAAGGAACCAAATAAAGCTTGGTGGAGACTCATAATGTCCATAAAAAAAAAAATTTAAAAAAAAAATCATAGTTGTGAATTTAATTTTGTATAACTATTTAAGATAAACATTCTACATCAGAATGATACCAAAAAAATAAAAATTGTTGGCTCTATACCAACTATCCTGGGTGGAATTAATAATCCTTCTAAATGGCTACAATATTTGCTAGCACTTTCAGATAAATTTTTTTTTAAAAAAGGCTCAAGAATGTTAACATCATTTTGGGAAAGTATATATGAACAAAATCAAGAATAAAGAATGGGCGTGTTAATTATAGCAGTAATAAAATTAAATCAACTTAATTAGAATAGCATTTACTATGTATCATTCAAACTATAACTTCATTGTGGCAAATAATGAAAACTAGAAAGATTAGATGGAACGACGGAGAAAACATTATAAAAGCATAAAAAGATGAAACATTTTTCTTTCTAAAAGAATACTTAGTTTCCATAACAAAGTGTTGTGAACTGATACATCATTTTGCATCATTCTACTATTTTATTATGTCATGCAACTTAGAGAAAATATAAAACATAAATTCTTGGTAAATCTCCCTAATTTCTATTTATATATTGCAATACTTTTAGACTTTGATATTATGCTCTGATATTCCAACAATTACAGAATTTTAGGGTATAGTGAGTTCTCCTAATGTTCACACAAAAACAAATAAGTAAAATCAATTCTTAGTTCAACAAAGTTTAAAATTGCCAAGAAGTTATCACTTTTGATGAAATAAAAACACACAAAATTCAATCTTATGATAATCTAAATATTGACCAAGTAAAATTATGTATGAAAATTGAGATGAATCCTAAATATGCCAACTAATGCAACCATGCCTATTATATTGCTTCTAAATTTGCCAAAAGCTAATACAAGTTAATTATTCTCAAAAACAAACACATAAAAATATATGTTGAGAAAATTAGTAGAGGATCATACAAAAGTTAGATAGCTTTCTACAGGAGGTTTTGGTAAAACCTATAAGAGAAACAGGAGGATGCTAAAGTCAATCTTTTTCTAAGGAAAAAGTGCTAAATTCAAAAATAAATGTAAGGCTAGTACAAATGCTTAATGAAGTAAACGTCTTTAAAATATATGTAGCATTTGATAGCCCCAAAATAAATGGAGAAGTTGCATAAATTAAAAGCATAATGCAGTGTAAGCAGCTTAAGGTTTTAAAGATTCAAAGTTCAAATCACATGGGAAGGTTCAAGGAATTTGAGAAGAGCTTCACCACAAAGTGAGGAATAGTGAGTATGCTAGCAAAGCTTCTTAAAAAATGAATGATACTAATGCTCAAGCAATGTTCATTAAATAAAGCAAATTCTAGTAAATTTAATTGATAAAGATCTTGAAAGTTTATTGAGATCCTGAATTCGAATTCCTTCAACATCAAAGTTAAACTTTGGCACTCAAACTCAACCCTTTCCATATATATATATATATATATATATATAATCTTGCAAATAAATGTAATTGAATTTTAGATTCACAAATAACTAAAATCATCATTAAAGTTCTTACCATCAAATTTTTAAAAGTATGACTTTATCGGTATCACTAACTTGATCCCATCTTTCAACTTGCATGGATGCAAAGTTTCTAATTATGATACCCGCCTCTCTAGACAACTTTGAGTGGTGCTCTCCAACTAGCCTATTCTAGCCCTTTGGAATGAATAATGATACCTTAACTTTTGTTCTATAACGCTCTTTTAATGCTACACCTCTATTTGGACACATTTTTTTCTAGAACTTGAAACTGAAAAAAAAAAAGGTTAAATTTTTCCATATTACATAAGAAAGTCATTTATATTTATCATAATTATTAAATTTGAATAAGCCATAAGTAATAATACCAATGATAGTTTCCTCATTCTCTGGTGTTCATGGATGAGATAAACCTAAGCTATCAGGTATTCGAGATGTTTCTCCTATAGACAAACCTCCTACCATTGATGCATGCAAACAGTAAAGCGTAAGAGCTTCTAATGTACAAAAGAAATTATATTTATCGAAAGATAGCATTTATGCTTATAAGAGCAAAAAACATTAGAAGGGATTTAAACAAATAAGCAAGAAAATACCAACTTACCATTATTAGCAGTAGAAACGACATGTGAAGCATCATTTTTTAATGTAGATTGCATATTATTACTAGCTGATGGTGCAAACAAATGTGAGTAATTTGAAATTATTCGAGGGCTTATCTATTGGAGCTATGACTTAATGAACTACAAAATAAAACAACAACAAAATACATTATTGAAAATCAATGATATCATGTTATTATAATATATGAAACATATAAGTTATAAAGAACAACCTAGTCTTTATCACTACATATATTGATATGTACATCAGCATCAACTTCACTACAATATTCAACTAATGTTGCATCATATTCCTCTTGTTCATCTTCATCACATATAAAATCAACAGTCTGAGTTGGTTACATGCACATTTTGTATAAAATCTAAATTTTTTTGCTCTACATATTCTCTATGTAAGGGACCAATCTCACCAAATTCATCTTGGAAATTCATATCATTTTACTCATCTTGTTGATAAGTTATAGTTTCAGTTAGCTAATCAGTGTTAAGTTGATATTCATTCAATTAATTCATAAGGGTGTGATAAAATAAATGCCTATGCTGCACTTTATATTATGTACAACATGCCAATCACCTCTTAACTTAGTATCTTGAATGTAAAATATTTGGGTAACTTTACCTGTTAATACGTAGGGATCATTATCATATTAAGTTTTACTTATATTTATAGATGTGAAATCATCATCAATTACAATGGGCATTTTATGCTCAAGATCAATCCATTTGTACTTGAACAATATTACATGATTTCTATCAATATAGCTCAAATCAACAACATTAGTTAAAATCTTGTAGAAATCAATACTTTCATCTTTATGAGAATCTTGAACTAATACACCACTATTCTAGGTTACCATTCGAATGTTACGTTAGTTGACTAGAAACTTAACTCTCTTAACAATGCACCCTGAATATACATTAATATAAATATCTGGACCAAATGCAAAAGAATAAAGATCTTTGTTACCTTCAAGTGATTCATGAAGATTCAAGCTCTTTATCTAGAAGTAAGAAAATAATGAAAATTTGTGAAATTTTGAACATTAGAAAAAATCAAAAATATAAATACTAAACAAAGGTAATGAAATTGAGTATCTCACTCTTTGTTCAAACCATAATGGAAAATATTCTTTTTTTGTTTTGTTGCTACATCTTGAATAAATGAATCTTTTTTTCTTTGCTCATTCTTATATTCATCGACACATAATTTTTATAGAATTTAATTGTAGATTAATACATTATTTGTAAATAAATTTAATATCATCAATAATTTAGTTAATTATGCACACAAGGTATGGTTTTATCTCTTCGCAATTGTTAAGAACATACCATCAAACTAAATTGTACTCACTCCAAGATAATGTAGTGAAGAGTGGTTGATAAAAAGGATGAATCTTTCTGATAAATTGAAAGTTAATTTTCGTGCAAATGAACATCATCATTATATTCTTCATCTTGATTTTTTTTACTCTTCATGCCACAGAGGTACTTAGAACAAAATGTTAATGACTCATTAACAATATAAGCTTCAACAATTAATCCTTTAGGGCAAACTTTATTTCTAGCATTCCCTGAAATTACAAGATGGACAAGAGGGGGGGGGGTGAATTGTGAAAATATTTTGACAATAGTTAAACCCTAAGCAGGAGTTATAATATTTTTTTTTATGTTTTAAAGTTTTAACATGAAAATTTAAACAACCTTTTTTTCACAAAATTTCCCAATCAAATATTGAAAAATAAAATGCACGCAGTAATGAAAGACAATAAGGAAAAAGCATACCGAGATTTTTATAGTGGTTCGGTCAAACCATGACCTACGTCCACTCCCCGGAGTCCTCCGCTCTGGGTATTTCACTACAAGAAATAGCTCTCCTTCTGCCCCCCTTGGCAAGGCGGAGAAGCCCTTACAATACTCCCTTTCACCAACCCGGCGTGGCGGAGTGCCAAACTCTATTTTCACCCTCCTGGCGGCTGCAGAGAACCTTCTCGTTTTTCTCCCTCCTGGAGAAGGCAGAGTACCTCGAGGTCACCGATGTAGAAGAGCCTTTCCCCTTGGAGATCCTCCCACAAATTCTTCTAGGGCCACAGGAGGAGCAAGATGCAGCAAGTTCGGAGCAACCGTGTGATCTCCCTCACAACGCTCACATTCTCCTTCATCTCTCAAACCCTAAAGAACTTCTCAAGAGCTCTCTCCCTCAGAATCCCTCTCTAACCACGTTCTCCTCTCTAATTCACACACCAAAATATGACAAGTTTTACACATAAAAACGGGCTCCAAAATCCCTGAGATTTCAAAAGTAGCCGTTACTATCATATAGTACGGTTTATAATCGTACAGTACGATATGCATAAACAGACTTCGTCCTGGTACGAAGTAGTACGAACAGTTCAAAAACATTCATATAGTACGATATTAAATCGTACGGTACGATCCATAACAATTCTGTTCGTACAGGACGATAGTCGGGACGATCAAACATCGTCTCTGTTCATCATATGGTACGATGTACATCATACAGTACGATGAGACAAAACCCAAGAGATCGTTTAGGACAATCTTCGGGACGATTATAATTCGTCTCTGTTCATCGTATTATACGAAGGGTTTGTACAATACGATGTTCAAATTATAATTAAGCCCGGATTTGTTGCATTAATCACGGATTAAATTAAGTAAGTATTTAAAATAAATCGTACAGTACGAACATGTTCGTACGGTATGAACGGAGCAAAATAACTTACTTAAGTTAAAATGACGGCTAGGGTTTTGGATTTGAACATATCGTACAGTACGATTATATTCGTACAGTACAATCTATTCACTGAATCGTCCTACAAAGCTCTGATCATACGGTACAAAATAATATCGTACAGTATAAACTACAGAGAAAGAAAAACTCTAATTTTTTCATTTAAAACACTCTCCCCCTGTGTGTGTGTATGGTTGCTCGGACTTTTATGCATTTTGTGGCCAGACTCAAGAAAATAAAAATAAAATAAACTACAAAATAGATTGCAGACTCATACTCCTAATCTACCCATTCTTGAATCTTCCTGTCGTCCTTAGTTGTTTTTGATCTTTCTTGAAATGTTAGTACTCACGGATAATAGCAAATAATATTCAAAGAATCTCAAGATAATTCAAACGACATTATTTGTCATCATCAAAATCTCAAACTCGGGGTCATGAGTTGCAACAATCTCATCCTTTTTTATGATGTCAAATAATGTTTGTTGTAAGCAAGTGTTAAAGGCATTTTTTTTAAATTTAATTTAACCATAAGAACAAGAAGAAACGAAATAAAAGAAAATGCAGTACGAAAGGAAAAAAATATGCATTTAACCATAGAAACAAAATACAACAACCTTCTCCCCATTTTGGCAGCACCAAAAAGAGGAGCAAACACTAAAAAGGAAAAACAACTACAATACAAAGATAATTTATAGTGGAGGATCCTGATCAGTAGGTGGTGGAGGTGGATTTGGTTGGAAGTACTGAAAGAGTGTGTCAAAGCGCTGATCAATAGCAGTAAAGCGTTTTCCAAACCATTGCATATCTGTCTCGTGTTGCTGATGTTATTCTTGAATATGAGTATCGAGACAAGCCTGAAGTTGGTCGAAGCGTTCGACCAAATCATCGTGTGCTGGTGCAGGTGCTCGGGGTGGTGCGTGTCATCGTGGATGTGCTGGAGCTGCGGCTGGGGCATCTTCTCCTTCTTCTTCGTCAAAAATAGGTTCTTCTGGCTTGTGTCCCCGATGGAAAAGAATACGGAAAGAGGCATCCGTATAAAAAATAGGAATATTGTCGGGTTCACCAGGATAGGTCAATTGATATTTATTTTGGAGAATATATCCTATAAAGTGACCAAGAGCTATATTTTATTTTCGGCGAGTGGTAGGGAGATGAACGAAGGGCATATGACGAATGTAGTGATGTCGTCCAATTAAATCGACCTCATCGAATTTGGTGTTGGACATGATGAGATAGGTAGCGACAGATAAAACAGGGGTTATGTTGATCCGGTCGCCAGCTTTGGGTATTATAGAGGTTCTAAGGACATGTTGAATAATTCTGGCATTCCGATTTAGTGATTGGACGAGGGGCTGGTGTTGATAGAAAGCGGCGTTCCTAAGGACTTGATTAACATCACTCCAATCAAATTCATTTGTGAGGAAGGAACGAACCCTAGGACCTTCAATGGATAGCCCAATATATTGGGTGATGTCGGCTCTAGTGACTTCTATGTTTTGATGACAAATAAAGGAGTGGAAAGTTGTGTTGTCGTCAGTGTAGGTGAGATTTGCTATAAATTCTAATAAGAGTTCGGAGTTGTAGGGAAAGGCAAGGGTGAGGAGGAACTGAAAGGTGGTGGAAGCAAAGATGTTCAGTACCTCAAAATTCAGTGCAGCCTGATTGAGCATTTTGGAAGAGTAATTTTACAGGCCTTATACTTATAGTAGGCTTCCTCATTTTCAGCACTCAGGAACCGAGCGGTGTGACGGCTAGAAGAAGACAAACTTCTAGTTGCCAAATGATCTCTCTTGATGGAGCTAGACATCGTATAGAGTGAAGTGAGGAAGGTGTGAAATGTGAGAAGGACAAGGTGTGAGTGGAGTGAGGAAAGTGTGAGTGAAAACAGCTGCCTAGTCGGGCAATTTATAGAATTTTCCCAACATCGTACACTATGATAGTGTATCCTACAGTACGATATGGTATTAATTATTCTGACGGTTCGTTTCGTGAAAAGGTGGTCAAAGCGTACCGTACGATGAATATCGTACAGTACGATCAGAGGAATATCGATCGTCCCGAGGAATTCAGTATGACTTTTGACCAAACATATCGTACTGTACGAACATGTGTATCGTACAGTTTGAATTGCATTAATATCGTACTGAACGCCTTTATTTCGTTCTTATCCATTGGCTGAGGTGGATCGTACAGTACGAAGTACGAACGACAATAATAACGTACCAGCACGCTTAAATTCGTCCCAATCCGTTTGCTGACGTGGCACGTACAGTACGAATAGGAGATATCGTACAGTGCGATGACCAATAATGTATCGTACAGTACAATGTTAGTCGTATAGTACGATCAACAGAGATGAAATTTGCCGTTTGGGTGTGCTCTGTGTAGATTATAGTATACCGTACAGTACGATCTGTGTATCGTACAGTGCGATATTACAGAGTCAAGGTTAGTGCTTTTGGTGTAGTGAGTGTGTGATGATCAGGAGCAGCCCCTTTTTTTCGTTTTATTTTTATTTTTATTTTTTTTAATGCAGTTATATCTATGACACCTAATCTAGTCCTCAAGGTGCTAAAGGTGTTGAAAGCTAGAGGTTTTGTGAATATGTCAGCTAATTGATCTCCTGTAGTGATGTGATGCAATTATATATCTTCCTTAGCAACGTGATCTCTAATGAAATGGTGTCTAATGTCTATGTGTTTTGTTCGAGAGTACTGAATTGGGTTCTTAGAGATGCAAATTGAGCTTGTGTTGTCACACATGATTGAAATGGTTCCTACAGGTAGGCCAAGATCAAGAATTTATTATTTTAGCCATAGTACTTGTGCAACACAACTTCCTACTGCAATATATTCTGCCTCG
>NW_021319936.1:38196-52778 GCF_001605985.2 Dendrobium catenatum | reverse complement strand
AAATACCACATGGGTGGACTCTTCTACTACTAGGGTTCTCTTATTAAAGATTCTATAGGCTTTACCTACAAAAGAATAACCTAAGAAGACACCCTCATCAGACTTGGGATTAAATTTTCCTAAGGGATGTTTACCATTATTCAAGATGAAGCACTTGCACCCAAAGACATGTAAGTGTGAAAGGTTTGGTGTCCTACCCTTAAGGAGTTCATACAGAGTTTGTTCAGCTTAGATCTAATGTTCACCCTATTTAAAACATAACATGCTGTGTTGACTGCTTCTGCCCAAAAGTATCTAGAAAGGGTGTACACTGCTAACATTGCCCTAGCTGCTTCTATCAAGGTTCTATTCTTCCTTTCTGCTATACCATTTTGTTGTGGTGTTCTAGGGGCTGAGAAATTGTGTTCTATTCCTAGCTCTTGATAGAATGATTCAAATCTATCATTTTGAAATTCTCTATCATGATCGCTATGAATTGTTTAGATTTCACAATCCAATTTCCGTTGAATCCAAGTGGAGAAAACCTTAAATTCCTCAAAAGACTCATTTTTATGTGCTAAGAATCTTACCCAAGTGAATCTAGTGAAGTCATCTACAATCACAAATCTATAATTTTTCCCACCTATGCTGGCTGTACTAACGGGTCCAAATAAGTCAATGTGTAGGATTTCTAGTGGCCTAGCGATGATCACATCTCTAATTGAATGAAAAGATGATTTGACTTGTTTTTCTAGTTGGCAAACATCACATAAATGATCCTTTGTGAAATCTAACTTAGGTACGCCTCTATCTAGGTTTTTTTGAGTGATGTTTCTAAGAGTTTTCATACTAGTATGACATAGTCTCCTATGCCATAGCCATGAGTCATCAACTATTATTTTCAATCAAATTGAATTTGAGCTATCAATGCAATCAAGGTCTAACATCTAAACATTGTTCATTCATTTTCCTTCTAAAACTAATTTATCAAATAAACTAATCAGACATTTATCAGATAGAAATTTAACATCAAAACTTTTGTCACACAGTTGACTAATGCTAAGTAAATTATGTTTCAAACCATCAATTAGTAAGACATTTTCAATTAAAAATTTTTTAGTATTACCAACAATACCTGAGCCTATCACCTTCCTGGTAGTGTTGTCTCCCAACGTTACTTTGCCTCCAGTTTTGGTCTCTAGTAGGATGAACTTCTTCATATCTCCAGTCATGTGTCGCGAGCAGCCACTATCCCGGTACCACATGCTCTCACTAGGTCTTTTGTGAGAGCACCCTACAATTTATTCTTTTGTGAGAGCACCCCTACAATTTATTCAAGGATTAGATTTGGGAACCCAAGTGAGTTTGGGTTCCACCTAATGCTTTCATGAATGAGATGTATGCATGCTATGCTGTGATGGATGTAGTTTGAGTCTTCATACTAAGTGTGTCCTATGGTAAATTGTGCATGTGCGGGCTATGTGACCTAGCATGCCACAAGAGAAGCACCTAACACCAGGAAATTGGTTTACTAATCTATGTGGGTGGTGGTGCCTCTTCCTAAAGTTATGTGATGCATGCTGTGTTGGTGGTTTTCTAGGTTGGCCTGTGAGTGATGCAATTTTATTTTCTAGTTCTTTGATTTTTTCACTAAACGTATTGTTTTGATATGTCAATCCATGAACTTCTATTTTTAACAAATGCTCATTGTGATCTACTTCTAATGCAAGTTTGTCTAATGTATGAAAAGCTTCTTCTTGTTCAACATGAGTGGTTTTCAAGGTTTCATGCATTTCAGTTAGTTCAATATGCTTCTTATTTAATGCATCATACTCATCAAGAAGTAGCATATGGTCACAATCTAAATCAGAATTTTCCTTAAACAACTTAGCATGTACGGTTTGTAAAGAACTAAATTTAATATTAAGTTTGGCATGCATCTTTTTCAACTTTCTATACGAGTCATGGATATTTTCAGAAATAAGCAATAATTCTTCATATGATAGTTGACATACCTCATCTTGATCCAATTGATCAAGGTTATCATTAGCCATACGACACAGATTTGTTACCTCCTCTGCTTCTTCTTGTGATGATTCTGAGGCAGAGTCGGCCCAAAAAGCTTTTTGTCTCTTCATATTTCCTTTCTTGTATTTGGCTTCGTCATCACCTTTCTCCTTAGCTGGTTGGCCCTTTAAATTGGGGCAATCGGCTCGAAGGTGATCTGGCTTCCTACATTCAAAACATATTATATCAGATGAAACCTTATTGGACCTTGAGCTCTTACCTTTATTCCAGCTGTTCTGATGACGCTTCTATTTTCTCTTCAGGAAATTTTTGAACTGTCGGGTCATCAGTGCTATCTCATACTCTTCCTCCCCTACAGAGCTTTCACTTTCTAAGTTGCTTGCTTTTAATGCTACCGTTCGCTCCTTCTTCTTTTCACCTGCATCACTTTGTCTCTGACTCACTCCTTGTTCGTTTGCAATGAGTGACCCAAGGAGATTATCAATAGAATAAATATTAAGGTCTTTAGATTCAGTGATAGCAGTTATCTTTGTATCAAAAGAACTTGGTAAGCATCTAAGAATTTTATTTACTTTCTTAGAATTTGAAATCTCTCCACCTAATGCATGCAAGGATGTCCCGATTTGGGTGAACCTAGTCTACATGTCAGATATTGTTTCATTAGGTTTCATGCGAAAGAGTTCATAATCGTGCAGTAAAATATTAAGCCTAGACTGTTTTACTTCATTTGTTCCTTCGTATGTAATGCACAGTCTATCTCAAATCTCCTTACCATTGGCACAGGTTGATACTCTCTTATAATCCTCAGACTTCAATGCACAGAAAAAATAATTTAGGCATTTAGCATTCAACTAGGCTAATTCCCTATCCTAATTGCTCCATTCATTAAAATGTACAGGAGTTTTCAATCCATTAACAGTTTTAAATGGTGCAACATATCCATCGTTCACTAATATCCACATGCGATAATCAATAAATTGTAAAAAAGTAGACATTCTAATTTTCCAAAAATCAAATGGAATGTTATCAAAAAGTGGTGGACGGGTTATTGAATAACCCTCCGCAGTATAACGATTACCAAAATGTGACATGACATTTTTTCAAGGTTTTCTAAAACACTATTTTTGAAAACTAGCTTTGATACCAATTGAAATTACAAGATGGACAAGAGGGGGGTGAATTGTGAAAATATTTTGACAATAGTTAAAACCTAAGCATGAGTTCTAATTTTTTTTTATGTTTTAAAGTTTTAACATGAAAATTTAAACAACCTTTTTTTCATAAAATTTCACAAGCAAATATTGAAAAATAAAATGCATGTAGTAATGAAAGACAATAAGGAAAAAACACACCGAGATTTTTATAGTTGTTCGGTCAAACTATGACCTACGTCCACTCCCCGGAGTCCTCCGCTCCGGGTATTTCACTACAAGCAATAGCTCTCCTTTTTCCCCCCTTGGCAAGGCGAAGAAGCCCTTATAATACTCCCTTTCACCAACTCGGCATGGCGGAGTGCCAAACTCTGTTTTCACCCTCCTTGCGATGGTAGAGAACCTTCTCGTTTTTCTCTCTCCTGCAGAAGGCAGAGTACCTCGAGATCACGGCTGTAGAAGAGCCTTTCTCCTTGGAGATCCTCCCACAAATTCTTCTTGGGCCACAGGAGGAGCAAGATGCAGCAAGTTCAGAGCAACCGTGTGATCTCCCTCATACCTCTTCTCCCTCACAACGCTCACCTTCTCCTTTCTCTCTCAAACCCTAAAGAACTTCTCAAGAGCTCTCTCCTTCGGAATCCCTCTCTAACCACGTTCTCCTCTCTAATTCACACACCGAAATATGACAAGTTTTACACATAAAAACTGGCTCCAAAATCCCTGAGATTTCAAAAGTAGTCGATACTATCGTACAATACAGTTTATAATCGTACAGTACGATATGCATAAATAGACTTCATCCTGGTATGAAGTAGTACGAACAGTTCAAAAACATTCGTACAATACGATATTAAATCGTACGGTACGATCCACAACAATTCTGTTCATATAGTACGATAGTCGGGACAATCAAACATTGTCTATGTTCATCGTGTGGTACGATCATCATCGTACATTACGATGAGACAAAACCCAAGAGATCGTCCAGGATAATCTTCGGGATGATTATAATTCATCTTTGTTCATCGTATTGTATGAAGGGTTCGTACAGTACGATGTTCAAATTATAATTAAGCCCGAATTTGTTGCACTAATCACGGGTTAAATTAAGTAAGTATTTAAAATAAATCGTACAGTACAAACATGTTCGTACGGTATGAACGGCGCAAAATAACTAACTTAAGTTAAAACGACAGCTAGGGTTTTGGATTTGAACATATCGTATAATGCGATTATATTCGTTCGGTATGATCTATTCACAGAATCATCCTACGAAGCTCTGATCGTACGGTACAAAATAATATCGTACAGTACGATCTACAGAGAAAGAAAAACTCTAAATTTTTCATTTAAAAATACTCTCCCCCTGTGTGTGTGCATGGTTGCTTAGACTTTTATGTATTTTGTGGCCAGACTCAAGAAAATAAAAATAAAATAAACTACAAAATACATTACAGACTCATACTCCTAATCTACTCATTCTTGAATCTTCCTATCGTCCTGAGTTGCTTTTGATCTTTCCTGAAATGTTAGTACTCACGGACAATAGCAAATAATATTCAATGAATCTCAAGATAATTCAAACGATATTATTTGTCATCATCAAAATCTCAAACTCGGGGTCATGAGTTGCAACATTCCCTTTTATGAATACTTAGATTTCAATCATATAAAGAAAAATGAATCAAAATTTGTGCAAATAATCAATAAAAATTTATAAAAAGTAAAATTTACTAGCAAATGAAGTAACCTTTCAATTGGATACATCCACCTATACTAAACAAGCCTAATAAGCCTAGCCTCACACTGCAAATGAATAGCCAAGTGAACCCTTATGTCAAAGAAAGTAGATGGAAATATCATTTCAAACCGACAAATTGTATTGATGGTCGTATCTTCTAATTTCTCCAACACATTCAATCTCGATGTCTTAGCACATAATATCCTAAAAAAAATTGACATATCACTTAAAGCATTATGCACATCCTTATTTAAATATCCATGTAATCCTAAAAGGATTTATTATAATAGCACATGATAATCATGGTTTTTTAATCCCATAAGTTTACCATTTCAAATATTTACTGATCTAGATATATTTTCTATGTAACCATCATGAGTTTACCTATCCTTCTATCTCTTTTGGAAATAGTGCATAAGAGGCTGGAGGTTTAAGATACTTCTCATCTTATTTTTGCAAATGTAGCTCATGCCTTATGCCTATATCTTGTAGATCCAAGCGAGCTTCCTATGTATATTTTGTCTTTAATTCTATATTTAATAAGGTTCCCATAATATTGTCATAAATATTCTTTTTAATGTGCATTACATCAAGATTACGATGTAACTTGAGACTTCTCCAATAAGGCAACTAAAAAAATGCATTTTTTTGTCCAAGTTGATTCATGAAGGTTATATATTTTCTTTTTTTGTGGCTATGATTCTTTCCAAACTTCAAATCCTTTAATGATTTCATTTCTGATAGTATTTCATCTCCTGATAAAACTTGATGTCTCACTCTAACTTCAGCTTCCCATTAAACTTTTTACTTTTTCTCTATTTATGCTCATTAGACAAGAAGCGTCTGTGACTCATGTAACAAATTTTGTTTCAAAAATATTGTGTAGAAGTTTCATTATCACATATTGGACAAGCTTTGCAACCATGTACTTTATAACCTGATAATATACCAAATGCTTGAAAATCATTTATAGTCTATATATAAAAGAGCAGCATGCATTTGAATTGTATTACTACTTACATAATCATAAGTTTTAATACCATGCACCCATAAGTCATTTAATTATTCTATAAGGAGCTTTAAATATATTTCGATTTCTTTCCCAAGAGCAACTTGACAAGGAATTAACATTGTTATAAATATAAACTCAGATGAAAAATAGTTCCAAAAAGGTAAATTTTATGGCATAAAAATGACGGGCCACATGCTACAAGAAGTGTTCATATTATCAAAAGGATTGACTCCATCTAAAGTTAATCCAAAGTGTACATTACGAGAATCTTCTGCAAACCAAGAAAATCTAATATTAAAATCCTTGCAAACTTTATAATCAACTAGATACCTTAATTTTTTTAAATTTCAAAACTGATTTTTCTTATGCCACCTCATTTCAAGAGCAGTTTTTCTTGACATAAATAATCATTGTAATCGAGATGTAAAGGGATAATAACATAGAAATTTTTGAGGAATTTTTTTTTCCTTTTCCATTGTTCATTTTCCATCTTGATTCCATGCACTCAGGACATTCTTCTTTATCCTTATAATCTTTCCAAAATAAAGCACAATTATTTCTATAAGCATGAATCTTTTCACATCCTAGTCCAAGGTTTGATTGAATCTTCCTTGAATCATAATAAGAAATGGAAGTGTTTCACCCTTTGGCAAAATAGATTTTATTAATTTAAGTATCATGTTCAATGATTTATTTGTCCAATGATAAAAAGCTTTAATGTGCAGTAACTTTACAAGAGCAGACAACATAGATAAATCTGAACTAGATATAAATCACATTGTACATCCTCGATTATTAGTTTATCAAATATAGTTGTTTCATCTTTGTGGATAATATTATCACCTTCATCATTTGGTGAATTGTTGGGAGAAGAGTTCATGAAATTTTTCCTATGCATATCCTCTAAGATTTCTTGCATATCATCAACCTCTTCATTTGCATTATTAAGATCATTCTCATCTCTTATGACTAAATATGCATCAATGAAAGCTTGAGATGTTTCCCCATGACATGTCCACTCAATGTATGATGCTTGCATTTCATTAATTAGTAAATGTTTCTCTACGATAGTATAAGTCTAAAAAAGAAATTTGTACATTATTGACATGGGCACCGAATCTTCTCCTTTTGAGGATTATTTTCATGGGTAAATTTAATAAATGCAGTGACTCCATCTTTATATTGTCACAAACGTCTATCGTTTAGATTAATCTAACTTTTATCCATTTCTTTGACCTAACAAAATTATGAGAAAAAAATAATTATTACATGACTAATCTTGTACCCCTTTTCAAAAATTATTTAAATTTACCTAAATATTCATAAATAATAAGCTTCAAATTATTTCTCATTTGAAACTTTTTTTTTTTGAAGACAATAGAAAATTCAATGTAAATGGAAAGACATGAAGTTTGAAGAAGATAATAAAAGTTTATTGCCAACTATGTTGATAATCTTTCTATTGCATATAAAATTTGGATGATATTTCAATATTTTGGAAATCAATGTCAATCATCAAAAGAAAAAAAATCTATGAAAACTAATATCAAAATTTTAAATATTTTTATAATTAAAATCATTAACACTCATTCTTCATCTATTGAAACAACTCTTAAGTTAAAGATTGTGAAATAAAATAACATATTCATTTTTTAGTTTCTTTCTTATCTCTTTTTTCATTTCTTTCTTATCCTTTTCGATTGATTTTGAAACTTTAAAAATCATTATCCAGGACAACAATGTAATAAAGATATAACATGATATTATTTTTTTTCTTTTCTACTTGACTTATTAGTTGTACCATATCTCTATCATCTTCTAAACAATAGTATCATGTTATATTTTGAGATTCACTATTATCCTCCCAACTTGATTTATGATCTTCAAATGTGGATCATTTTTGCTAGGGGGTTAAATAATTCATTAATTTAACTAATGCACCTTTTTTACTTAAATATGAATGAAATTAGTTTTATAAACAAAATACCATCATCCTATAATAATTTTTCAAGGATTAGATCATTTTCAATGGAGGTACAAGTTCTCACTCCACCAACATCAAAGAAGAAAAATTAATGTCGAAGATGTGGATTCAATGAGAGAGATCCTATGATTCTTACGATCAATAATTTTAGTGTTAGATCATTTTTCGGTAGGGTCAAATTGCTTACTCCATTCATGTAAAAAATTACAAAAAAAAAAAAACATGATAGGTGTATGCTATAGGAGAAATCTTTCATCCAACACCATTTGGTTTAAAAACATTAATTTGATAAAGGAAATTGCTAGAGATCATTGAAGATATCTAGTTTTGAGGAGTTCAGGGAAGTGATTTTACATCAAAATAATAAAGAAAAAAATGAAGGAAAAAGTAAATGGGTGTTAATTTTATTTTATAACTTGATTGAAAATGTAACCCAATTTGACAGACTAAAGTTGAGGGGTTTTAAAATCTTAGACTCATCTAAAGTAAAAGAACAACATATGTAGATGAAGCATTTACTCAATTTATATGCATATACAAAAGATTCTTCCATAAGCATAAAGCTTCAGCAATTTGCTTTGCCCATAGAGGACAACGAAATCTGGGAACTAAGAAAGGTGCACAGAATTTTATTTCCACATTACTCAAAACTTCAAACTTTGCTTTCTTGCATGTAATTAATTCATGTAGTGGAATTTTGAAAAAAAAAATTTGCAATAAGAGTAAGAACGTTATTAGAGATAACCTTTTTTTTGGAAATTTAGGGGCAAAAGCCCATGTATTAAAATAAAAATTGGTTACATGTAACTATGTAAGAGAAAAATAGAAAAACAAGGAAACAAAAAGCCCACAAACTCCAGAACTAAAACAAAACGAGGGTGGGGGTGGGGGGACAAAAGCAGGACTCAGGAAACTAGGCTAAACAGAGAACTAAAACATTCAGCTAATAGCAGCATCATCATAGAAGCCCCATGGTTGCCACAAGCCTGCCAAGGGTAAGACCGGTAAGCAAGGACCATCACACTGGGGAGCAACAGCCAGAATTTAGGCAACAGGCAACCCACAAAATTAGCCTGGAGCATCATTGTCCTGAAAATTGAATGCCATAAACCACAAGAACCTGATGCAGCATCGTCAACAACCCATACAACAATATTGAAATAATAAGAAATCCACCAATCCGCAAAATTAGCCTGGGACATCATAGTCCTGAAAATCAAACACTAAAAACCACAAGAACCGGAAGCAGCAACTATAACAACCCAGACAGTAAGGTTGAAATTACAGGATGTCCACAAAAACTTCCTTAAGCTTTTCATAACCTTTCCAATTAGTAACTTTGAGTCTAGCCACAGCTTCGATGTTATGAATAATAGAGATAGGATCATACTAACAATTAGAGAAATGCCGGTTGTTTCTCTCCCTCCATAGATGATAAATAGTGCAGCCAATAAGAAAGAAACAAAAGTTTTTCTCTAAAGATCCGAAGTGACTATTAGAATCCAAAAAATAAAAAACTTGTAAAATATTGGGCCTAAGATAGAAGTTATTAAAATATGGAATCAGGCCATTTATCACCATAAAAGAATAATCACTGTCGAAAAATAGATGTCGGTGGCTCTCAGGAGAGATTTGATAGAATGAGCAAGCATGAGGGATAGGAATGCCTTTCATGATAAGTAAATCCGCACATTTCAATTTACCAAGGATAGCCATCCAGGCATAGCAAGCAAAACGGAGAGAGCATTTTTTGTGCAAATATATTTATGCCATTGTACTTTATCTAAATCCCTGTGATAAAATTCAGTGAATTACCTGAAGTAGGATGCTGGGAGCTGTCCAAAGAAATAACCGGTTGCTCCAGGATATTAACTTGAAGGACAGCCTCATGTAAGCTTTGAAAACAGTCAGCCGGAATGACAACCTGGCCATTGGATATAAAATCATCTACCAGTTTATGAGAAAAAGAATTAGAAGTAGAAGTGGTCAATTCAGATAAAGATCGACCATTACACCATGGATCCCAAAACATAGAGAATTTGCAAGAGGGAGCAACCAAAAATTGGATAGAATATCTAATATTAAGAGCTGTGGTGTAAAGCGATTTCCAAGCTTTGGAGGCATGAGGCGGAGGAGGCTTCCAAGGGGACTCATATTTAGCTCTAAACCAAGAGCTAAAAAGAGAATTATGTCCAAAAAATCTCCAAATACAAGAGCAGTAAACTCCAAAGTAAAGAGAGTCAAAAGATGGCAAGCCAAGACCTCCATTGCACATAGGCTTAGTAGTGGTATTCCAGGAAATAAGGTGAATCTTCTTATCAGAAATATTCCCATGATAAAGAAATTTAGAGCACAGCTTAGAAATAGCATTACGACAGGCTTTGGGAATAATCGAACCCCTGATCCAGTAAGCAATGGCATTAGCAATGGTGAACTTTAAATATTGGACACGACTTTTAAAAGAAATGAACTTAACTTTTCAACCCTCAAGAAGAGCAGAAACCCTGCTTAGTAGGGGTTGGAAGTGAGCATTTTTAAGTCTTTGAGGGGATATAGGAAGGCCTAAATAAGTAAAGTAAGTTCCCCTTTGATGAATATTGAGCATGGTAGAGATGTCAGATGCAACATCGACATTGGGTGCAAAAATAATGGAGCTTTTGGAGGGATTAATGTGAAGCCTAGAACAGCCAGCAAAATTATCAAGAGCAATAATAAGATTACTAGAATTAGAAACTGAAGCTTGCCAAAAAACCAGAAGATCATCTACATACATGAGATGGTTGATGTTAACCCCTTTACAACAGATGCCCTTAAAATTCGAATGCTAAAGGGAGCAAGAAAGACTGTCCATAGCGATACAGAACAAAAGATGTGAGAGTGGACATCCTTGGCGAAGGCCAGAGGTGGATTTAAAAAACCCCTCAAGAGAACCATTAAGGCATATAGAGAAATAAACATCTGAAATTCAGCCCTTGATCCAACTAATAAAAAGTTCAGGAAAGCCTTTGCAACATAGTCTTTCTAAAAGGAAATCTCTAGAAAGAGAATCAAAAGCTTTTATGATATCTAATTTAGCACAAAACAAATTCCTCCCTTCTTTGAAGTATCTCAGGATGTTAGCAGCTAGAAGAATGTTATCAGTGGAGCATCTAGAAGAGATGAAACCGGCTTGACTTTGATGAATTATATGAGGTAACACAGGTTTGAGTCTATTAGCCAACACCTTTGCAATGATCTTATAAAGAACATTACAAAGGGAAATGTGTCTATAGTCAGAAATAGATGAAGCATGGGAACTTTTAGGAATCAAAGTGTGGTCGTGGCTTTAGCCCCTCTAGGAAGATAACTAGTAGCGAAGAAACAATTGACTGCATTAAAGACTTGAAGACTAATGAGGTGTCAAATCCTTTTAAAAAATTCAAAGGATAAGCCATCGGGATAACCAGAGCACTAAGAATATGTTGAGGCACCACATTATCAACAGGAATATTAAGGCCATAACTAGTAGAAGAGGGAGGAGAATTAATGATCTCCTTAAAGTGAGATATAATAGCCTTAGCAACATCATAATGAGAAGTAAAGTGGCCGAGAGATGTGGAAATCTCCTTGTTGCAATTCTTATTATTCCTAGACTTGATTCTGGCATAAAGGAATCCAAGGTCATTTTCACCTTGGGTTAACCAAGAGGCTTTGGCATGCTGAGAGGTCCAAGAATATCAGGCGGCTTGATAAGAGGCCAAATTGTTGTTAACTAACTTTAAAGAAGAGTTAAGCATATGATCTAGATGTTGATTTTGAAGATGAAGAAGGAGCTGATGTTGCTGGCTTTTAAGCTCAAGGAGAGTATGAAAAATGTAATTTGAAGATGCCCAATTCATACCTTTTAAATCTCTTTTAAGGTATTTTAGGTGAACACAAAAAGTAGCAATGGGGCAACCAGAAACTGGAGTACTAAAGGCATCCAAGACCGCCTCTCAAAAGCCATTCATGTGAGACCAGAAATTCTTGAACATAAAGCTAGTAAGAGGTTTATCATAATTGGCTGCAATAAAAATGAGTGGGGAGTGATTCGAGCAAGATGGAGGAGCCACCTTATAAAAAGCATGTTGGTAACGGTCCAAGAAAGCAGAGTTGATCAGCATGTGATCCAACTTAATGTGAATAGGGTGGTCCACTCTTTGGTTAAACCAAGTGTATAAAAGTCCCACATATGCAAAGTCATGCACTCCACAATAAAAAATAACTTTATTGAGCTCATCCAAGCCTACCAGAGTTGAGAGAGATTCCTCCAAATTTTTCAAAATTAAATCTACAACAGTTGAAGTCTCTAAGAATAAGCCAAGGCTGGTCAGGAGGGGGAACCAGGCTTCTTAATTGGTTCCAAAGATCCCTCCTAATATTGTTGGTTGCATAAATAACAAACATAAGAAAAGGGGGGGCTGATCGCATAGAGAAAGTACCATGAATAATTTGAGAGGAGGAAAAGGATGAGGAGAATGACATAAGAGAAGAGTCTCATTTAATCCAAATTCGACCGGGGGTCAAACAATGGAAATTATCACAACTACCTTTGTTCTCAAAAATAGTTTGAGTTTTGACAAACCAAGGATAAAAAACCGTCTGTTGTTATACCTTGGCTTCAAGAATACACAAAAGTTTTAATTCAAAAGACTTGACAAGCTCTCTGCACATCCAAACCTTATCGGGGCTATTGTACCCGCTAACATTCCAACAAGCAAAAGGGATGATAAACATTAATACCGGGTCGATTTTGCCTTCTTGGCATTTTTTTACTTTGGTTTCTTAGATGCTTGAGATGACGGGCTATGGGAATTCTGTTTAGAGGAAGAGGGAGGATCCTCCTTATTGCCTTTTTGAATTATATCATCAGCCGAGGAGGAAACCGAGGTGCTAACATCCGACGGGTTGGGAGATGAAGAGGAAATGAGAGGAGGAGGGATAATAGAATTTTCTCTTTTTGCAAAGACACAAACCTATTATTAGTGGTGACAGAAGAAGGGGTTATAAGAAGCAGAGCAATGGCTTGCTCCGAGGATGAAGGATCCTCAGAAGGAGAATTAAGGTTCGGAATGAGTGGTTCATTAGGAGCAGGAGGGGGAAGGGAAGCGATGACTGGAGAAGGAGGAGGAGGGAAAGCAGTTTGGAAACCGTGGAGGGTTGGGGCTATGAGGAAGTTGGCAGAGAGTGGGGTACAGGGGGTTTAGAGCAAGAAACATGGTGAAGAGAAGAAAGATTACGGCTGAAGCTTCTTCTCCTGGGTTTGGAAGGAGGGGGAGGTAAAATGGGTTTCGGGTTTGGGTTAGAAGGGCAGAGGGAGAAAGGGTGAATGAGCGACCCACATCCCTCACAAGGGGATGGTTTCCATTCATAAACAACCTTCAACATCATATCTTCATCTTCAATTTGAATCAAAATTTCCTCAGGTAGTTTAGAATCTTTCAAAATTTGAATGCAAACTTGGGCGTAAGTAAGCCTAGTTCTATTTGTAGTAAGCGAATCAATAGTAAGGGGAATACCTATGTAGCTCACAATACAGGAAATACCGGTCTGAGTCCACATAGCAAGGGGAAGATAAATGATTTTTACCCAAATAGGGATGGAGGTTGCTTCATCCCAAACCGGCTTGAATTTAGGCGACCACCTTTGGAGGATGAAAGGTTTCCCTAGAAGGAACCAGGGGCCTCCCATCTAGACCATGTCGATATCCTCCTGAGAAGTGAACTTTAAAAGAAAAAACCCATCCGCTAGTGAAAGTAACGAAAGGGATCCCTTAAGAACCCAAAGTTTCTTCATGGCAGAGAGCAGCCTTTCGTAATAAGGCCTTTGTCCCAAAGAGTATCCAACAAGAGCAAGCGACCAGATAGCCGATCCTTCAGATAAATCATCTCCCTTGAAGGAGAGTTTAGAAGAGGGAGAAACAAAGGACATAGGGAAAGCCTGAGATTTAAGAGGAGGAGCTACAACATTCTTGGCATATGACATGGGTTTAGGAGAAGGTGGATGATCAAGAAGAGAGGTATTAGAGAGAGGGGGAAAATCTGATAGAGAAATCTCCATCAAAAAAGGAGATGTGACCTCCAAGAGGGAGGCGGAAGGAAGGAAAACACGACGGCGTTGAAGGAGAAAAACCCTAGCTGAGCTAAGCTTCTATTATTAGAGATAATCTGAGAGGAAAAACTTGACAGAGGTGAGTGTTGCAAATCTATTTTCATGACTTATGTTTTGATGATTGACAAACACTATTGATTTTTTTGGACTACTTGGTTCTTCTAACTTTTCAGGAATCGAAGAGTCGGACGAACAAACGAAGCCAGATCAAGATTGCGTAGGTTTAGGGTTGAGTCAGTCTGTACTTTGTTTTTTTCTCTTCTTGAGTCTATTTGTAATGGTCAAAGAGACTGATGCTAAGTAACCTTACACACACACTTGAGAGACTTAGAATTTCTGTTTTTACTCATATCGGCCAGGACGATTTTTACATCGTCCTGGACGATCAGGCTTAAAACAGAAAGTATAAATAAGGATTCTTAATTAAGGCAGCCATCATTAACATATCGGCCTGGACGATACGTGTATCGGCCAGGACGATAAGCTCAAAATAGAAAGAAGTTGTCGCCAAAGACAATTAAGGTATACTGTATTTTTAAATTATCGGCCAGGATGATC
>NW_021319936.1:1315-36107 GCF_001605985.2 Dendrobium catenatum | reverse complement strand
AAAAAGCATTTGGAATTAATTGATGAACATAATGCATTAAAAGCTTCACACACCTCACTTAATTCTGATCTTAAGAAATCTAAAGAGATTGAGAAAAATTTGAGGATTGATAATGATGCATTAAAAAGAACTAACTTGAGGATTCAAAATGATTTGGATACATATAAGAAGAATCGGATGACATTTACTTTTGATCCTAAGCCAGAACCTAGGAAGAGGCATTATAACTCAAATCATTTAAGAAATCCTTTTCCTGGAGTTAGATGTTTTTCTTGTGGCATTCTATGACACATCTCACACACTTGCACCGTTCACCGTAGTACACATTGGGTGTGGAGACTTAAGGTGCATGATTCACAGCATACCATACCTGCATTGCATTCTACTTTTTCTAAGAAGGGGTCCAAACCAGTTTGGATTCCAAAATCTGACTGTTGTTGAGTTTTGCAGGTGTGCTCTCACCAAAGACCTTGTGGGAGCATAGGATAATTGGACATATGAAGGCTCGCATCTCATAAATGCTTAAACCTGCTGCTTCAATAATTTCTTAAAATGTATTTTTGTTTCAGTGTGTTTTATTTCTGCGTTGTAGTTTTTTTTAATGTGTTTTGTTTTGACTTTGCTTTTAAAATTGGCTTTCCATATGTTAAAACTTTTCAAAATTTTAGATTTTGGAGTTTTGAGGATTGTGTTTAGCTTTTCTAAAATTGGTTAGATGAAGAAACACCGTTGATGGTTTCCCTCCTTCCGACCTTATTTAGTGGTATGACTTTCTTCTCTAAACAAAAGCCTAACTCACTTTAGCCAATGGTTTTTGAAACTAAGATTCTTTTTATATTGCTACAAAAAATCTATCTTTTGCATAATATCCAAATATCTTATATATCTCTCAAGTTATTTGAGATCTTGCTCTTGCACTGATCATATGATTCTTTAATTTTGTTTTGTGGGTTATTCTTTCCTATGTTAGAGAGAGAACTCCTATTCTCTAATATTTGGAGGATATACTCACAACTGAGCTTCTTTTAAGAGTTTGCAAAAGAGCTTTTAGCTTGCAAGAATTAAAAAAGAAAGAGGCCAATGACGCCAAATTGAAAAAGAAAAATATATACACAAATGTGTATCAAAAATCAAGATGCTCAAAGAGCCAAATCAAAGATACAAGAGGCATAAAATAAGCCCACTAAAAGGTAAGCTATCCTCTCTTTTTAAAAACTTTTAAAACTTAGAATAACTTATGGGTTATATGAGATTTTCAAAGACTTGATTTCAAGTTTCATGATTGAGAAAAATTACATTGTTTTATTATTTATGAGATTTTTTTTGTAAATAAGTTTTGATTGAATCTTCTTTTTGCCCGATTAGGTTTATTCTGAGTTAAGCCCTTTTATTTTCAAAAGAAAATTTATACCATAAAGAACGTCTCATCTAGGGTTAACAGAATCGGATATTTTACCTTTGTCTGATTGGGATTGGCTAAACTCCTTGATCTTGTGGAACTCTAAAGTTTAATTTTTTTTTACTTCTCATATGATACCTCCATAAAACAAAAAAAAAATTAGAAAATTTAAATTTCAAAAATATTCATTTTTTTTTGTTGTGTTTTTGCTTTCTTTTATTGTGTTTTTGTCTATTTTTCTTTTGTTTTATTTTCTTGAGGGCCTTAATCATCACCATCTTTTTCTTGGTTTCATTTTCTAGTCACATCGTCCTGGCCGATACTTTTATTGTCCTAAACGATAGGACAAAATCTCTTCAAATTCCATCTGCTGGTCTTTTCTGTGCTTGCTGTAAGTCATCGTCATGGACGATACATGTATCGTCCTGTACGATCTGATCAAACTCTATTGCAATCATGATGATAGTCCTGACTGATATAACATTTTGTTTGGCCGATGCATTTTATGTGCATCTTCCTGGCCGATACACTGGATCGTCCTGGACGATCAACGTGTCAACACGTTTACATCCGTAAAATCGGCCCCGGACGATCCATTATTGGACAATCGACCAGGCCGATCCACTGTTCGTCCTGAACGATACACGTGGCAGAAATTTAAAACGTTTTAACTTCGGCCGGTACAATCAATTATTGTGCATCGTCCTGGACGATACACCTAATCGGCCTGAACGATCTACTTTTTCAACGGTCGTCCGGATTGTCTCCTCGGGATGATCGCCTGTGTCTAATCGTCCTGGCCGATATCTGATTGACCCGGACGATCGGACCGCCTTTTTGATCAATCGGCCTGTACGCAATTATTGAGCCATATCGGCCTGGACGATTCTGCGATCGGCCTGGACGATATAGCCGTTTCTTTAAATTCTGGCCGATCCAGCCATTTTTTTTCACCTCATCCCTTCTCCTCTTGTGTCTCCTTGCTAATCCTTTGTTATGGCCGGTGGGAAACGAGTTCGATAGGATTCTAGGAGTTCCTCGAGGGCCACTCTGGACCCTCGATTCAGAGAGGCAGAGGATCAGGCTGCCTACCATCGGTACAAAGAGTGTGGGATAACTATCTCCATAATCATCAATCCTTCCCACACTTCATACCCGGTAATGGATCTTTCAGCAGCCACCTCCATCACCTCCATCTGATTAGGGTCCCTCATTTTTCTAGTCTGTGTTTTCTGCTGTTTGTTTCCTGTTTTATGTAGTTTGTCTTTTTAGTCTGTTTTAGTTTCTGTTGTGTTGTTTCTCTTTTTCTTTTGTGTGTCTGAACCCTCTTTTTGTGATGACAAAATGGGGAGTAGGATGTGGTAGGAAAAAGGGTATGTGCTTGTAACTTTGAATTTCTAGTGAACCATTTTTCTGAGTTTTTTTCCTACTTGTGTTTGCCATCATCAAAAAGGGGGAGATTATTGCAAATCTATTTTCATGACTTATATTTTGATGATTGACAAACACTATTGATTTTCTTGGACTACTTGGTTCTTCTAACTTTTCAGGAATCGAAGAGATCGGACGAACAAACAAAGCCAGTTTAAGATTGCGTAGGTTTAGGGTTGAGTCAGTCTGTACTTTGTTTTTTTCTCTTGTTGAGTCTATTTGTAATGGTCAAAGAGACTGATGCTAAGTAACCTTACACACACACACACTTGAGAGACTTAGAATTTCTGTTTTTACTCATATCGGCCAGGATGATTTTTACATCGTCCTGGACGATCAGGCTTAAAACAGAAAGTCTAAATAAGGATTCTTAATTAAGGCAGCCGTCAATAACATATCGGCCTGGACGATAAGCTCAAAACAGAAAGAAGTTGCCGCCATAGACAATTAAGGTATACTGTATTTTTAAATTATCGACTAGGACGATCATTGATCAGCCTAGATGATATTCACAAATTATGCCTTAATTGATCAGAAAATCAAGGGAGTAATTAAGGATGATTGATACGATCATATCGTCCTGAACGATCGCAATATCGACCAGGACGATCTATTCAAAAACTTTGGTTACTTCAGGACGATAAATATCGACCAGCTCGAATTCAGGACGATGCTCTGGATGATTTTCCTCTAATTTGAACTGATCGGCTGGGACGATCAAGCAAGGGTCGGTAGAGGTAAGGAGTTAGCTTTTGGTTGTGGTTCTCTGCCAGCTTCAGGAGGAAGCAAAAGGAGGTAGGTTCTCTGCCTTGTCGGGGTGGCAAAAAGGAGGTGCTTTGTAAAGGCTTCTCTGCCTAGCTGTGGGGGCTAAAGGAGAGTCACGTTTGTAGTGCAATACTCAGAGGGCGCCTCCGGGGAGTGGACGTAGGTCGGGTTGACCGAACCACTATAAATTCCTGTGCTCTTGTTTTCTTGCTTCCGCACTTTTATTTCCGCATTTATTTTTGTGGTGTGATTTTTGTTTATGTGATTTTCATTCTTTGTGAAAAGAAATTTTAAAATACCAATTCACCCCCCTCTTGGTTAGCTTAGGACTAAGTTCATAGGGCTTAACATCCTTAACGAACTTTCAGCGAGTTTGCGGGATTGTCAAAATAATTTTGAGGGAGTAAACTCATATCAGCGCGCAGAGAGGTGGAGTTGTGGAGGCTAAATGTGGATTAGGTTGATTACAGTTGGAGGTCGTTGCTAAAGAGCAAAACCTAGGGCAAACTGGAGTAGTGAAATCGAGAGATGCCCGTGTGCGTGAGAAGGTGAGATTGTGAGAGTCGTAGGTATAGGTTTTGGTAATGCATAGTTTTATTTTCATAAGTAGTTGTTAAAATTTAAATAATTTATATTATAATTTATTTTATAAATAAATCATTAGATCTATTGTCTTAAAAGTGTGAATATTAATTTGAATTCATCATTTTATTTATTAATTTGAATTCCAAAAATATCCTTATAACCAAAATGTGTTGAAACCCCCCAGGGGATGCTGCCCTTTTAGACCCCCAACATATTTGCGAAGTGTATGACGTTCGTATATGAACAAATAGGGGACGACCCAAATTTAAGGCAACTCCAACATATATTTTATAAAAAGTGAACGATTAATCAATTACACCATATTTTATTTTTTTTTGCAAACAAATCATCCATACTTCAACCTAAATTTTGTTTAAAAATAATTGTCATTATGTAGAATGTTTATGATATTTTTAAAATGTATTATGTACACAAGTGAAAATAATCATTAGTCACTAAAATGACATATATATAGTTGAAAAAAATCTCTAGACTTTTAGCAACAAAATTAGCAGCCATTTTTCCTTTTTTATGGTTAATATTAAGCTTTCTAATTATTTAGAGGCTTTACTTAATTTTGATCGCTAATAGATATCTTTAACGACCATTTTCTTATTGTCTCTATTTTTTTGTTCGCTATTGAGCCATTTTCTTATAGTGATAGGTTAGAGGCTTCATCATCAATATTTGTCATATTATCAACTGATCGATACATACCTTCATTATCTAAACTATGATTAGTTTCATCTTAGGTTAGTGTGACCAACATTATTTTTTAAAACTTATTAGCATAACTCCTAAATATTAGTTTGGTGAGTTTTGAACATGGAGAAATTATTCTGTGGGGACACCAGACGGCCCGGAAACAAACGCGTCATGTCACCTGGTATCCAGTGGTAACAAGCATTGTTACCGAGCAAAAAGTGTTGGGGCGAGTTCTAATTGATTTCCGGAAGCTGTACGGGATCCGCATAGAATAATTTTTTGGGGTCATAAGCTTTTAAAACTAGAATTCTCACCATATGAGTAATACATTATCTATTTATTACATATATAAATAACAAATTTTTAAATTTTATTCAAAAAATGCTAATCTAATTAGTATTTCTTAAAAAATCTAATTAGCATTTTTTAAGAAATGCTAATTATATTTTTAGAATAATCCTTTTTAATTTTTTACAATTATATTTATTTTTTAATTATAACTTTTTTAAAATTTTGTCCAATTTTTAACAGTCAAATAAAAATATATAATGAATTTAGCAGTATTTTAATGCTTTTCTTAAAAAAAAAAAACAAATTAAAACATGAAATACATAATATAAATAATTCATCCTATATTAAAAGGGAGGGGGGATTTTTTTATTTTTTATTAAAAAGTTAATTAGAGCTTTTAGTTTTTCCGAAAAAGCCGTTATTCACGGAATTGGCACTGGGCTCCATCTCATCGTGTGGCTGTTAACAAAACACGTGGCATTAATCTTCCCCCGTAATAAAAGCCAACAACTGCTGACGGGGCCAGACCAGACGCAAAGTTCTAGCCATCAGATATACCCGACCCGACCCGACCCGATCGGCGAGATTTAGATCCTGGTAATCGCCTTCTCTCTCCTGTCCTCCCGTTCTCCCTACTTTCTTCGATTTCAACTCGCCGCCGGCTCCGCTTTCCCCTCTGCTCCGCCTTCTCCTTTCGCTTGACGTAGGAAATGGGGGAGGCGAAGCCCAAGAGCCAATCCGGCGTCTGGAACACGGTCAAGCCCTTCGTTAACGGCGGAGCATCCGGCATGCTTGCAACCTGCGTCATCCAACCAATCGATATGATCAAGGTGCACTGACAATCTTTGTCTTGTGAAGAATCTGGTTCTTTTAGTGTAGATTAGCTGGGTAATCTGTTTGTTGTAGAAGAGGGATCGAATGTTCAGCGCATGATCAACGACGGAATCAGGGAAGTTTGGGGGTGTCTCTCCCAACTAAGTTTGGACAAATTCATCTGTAGTTATGTCTATCATGAAAGTTTCTTCCATTAATATTTTTGTAGCTATGTATATTATTTGTTCTGCCGCTGTGTATGATGTTGACTTTTATATTGGGATTGGTGGGATTTTGAGTTTTGAGGTGGTTATGTTTGGATTCCAGGTAAGGATCCAGCTAGGACAGGGATCGGCTGTGCAGGTCACGAAGAATATGCTTTCTCAAGAGGGCTTCGGCGCTTTCTACAAGGTTTGTATCTCATAATTGGATTTACGTTCTGCCTGTGCTTGATTTTTCTTCTTTGTGGTCGAAGTTATTATTGGCCTTGCTGCTTTTCGGAGGAAATAAATGTCGTTCGTGCTTAATGCATTATTTCAAATTGGCAATGCTGGTTGATCATTGAATTTTAAAAGGCGTTTGATTGGTTTATTGTTATCAATTTGTGTATGCAAGAAAGCTTGTTTTTTTTTTCTCCTTATGAAGAACTCATATTATTGTCTGTCGAGGTTTGTACACAGGGCCTATCATGGCTGGTTTTGAATTCTATCTGTGCTTAATGTCTGCTTAGTGCTAGATATTATTGTTGGTTAGCTGAGTTCCGGAGGAAATAAATTCGACGTATTACATTGTGGCAAATTTGCAATGACGGGTGACACTTGATTTTAGGAAGGTGCTTGTTTGGCTATTTTTCATTCAAGGAATCACTTTCTGTGTATAGACTGACATGCATTTTTTATTTCCTGATAAGAATTCAGATCTTTAATCCCGAGTATTTAAAATGTGGGATCTTAAGGAAATGTAACCAGTTTTTTTTTCATGAGGTATAACTAGCTATTCCTGTATTATCTTTTGTGGAATCAACCATACATTAATTCTCATTTCCTTCGATTTTGAAGTCTTAAATGCTCCCATGAAAAAATAATTCAAGCAAGAGATATAAGATGAAAAGATACTGTAGAGTTGAGTGAAGGAGATGGACTTTGGTATGTTTCTCAAGGATAAAAAATCCTTGAACTGAAGCTTTCCTTTCCTTCTTCTAGAAGCTCTAGTAGAACAGTAGAATTGCATGTAGAAGTCAGCGGCTAGTTATATAAGTTATGAAGCAGGAGGACAAGTCAGCCAAGGGATATTGATGTGAATGAAGAGGAGTGCCAACAGGAGTTATGTAGTGAAGATGAATTCGTGAGAAGGGGTGCATCACTTGACTATTATGAATCATTATGGAGGGTTACGTTTCTCACCTTTCCTACTAAGGCTTTGCTTGGTAATGATCTAGTGTTGCTTTGTTATTCTCTTTTGATGCACAATTCTTTTTACCACTAAATTTGTAGACATGGACTAAGTAGGAACTTCAACAAAATCTATTGGCTTTTTAGGTTAAAAATTTGTAACTATTTATATGGACTTATGCTTGCAGATCTATTAATAGATGAATTGTACACAAACTCAGTTGTATAATATGAATCCAAGCTAGATGCATGCTCTTTAATTTGACTTATCTGAAGATCACCCAAACTGCTATTAAATATCTCAAACTTTTTCATTAGCTTGTGAGTTATAAGCACACAAATCTTATAGGATATCTCGAATGAAAAATGTAAATTTCAATTGAATCACATGTTTCTAGAAATTTCGCATGAATTTTACATCTCTACCGGACACAATAAATTAAGTAATCAATGCAATTCAATCACACATGGAAATACAGGTTGGCAATGTGAACCATGCAATTTTATGACAGAATGAAATGAGACATTTTAGAAAATGAACCTCTACTACAAAAATATAATCATTCTTCCTTAAAGTTCTTGGTAGTCATGCCAGCATCCTTAAAAGGCCTATGAGTAATACATATTCTAAATAATTCTACCTTTCTTAACATAGCTCAAATCTAATACATCAATTCTCCTAACTGGATCATCGGAGATCACCATTTTATATGACCAAACCATTTAAGGTGACTCTCTCTTTTCTTATCTTCCATTGGGGCTACTCCAACCTTTTCATGTATATGATCATTTCATATCCTGTCTCCATGGTTTAAAATTGTGCAATATGAGGCTCGCCTTGAGGCCCACCTTTGCGCAATTCCAGTAAAAAATGCCTCGATGCTTACGCCTCGAGTTTTTTTTTATGAGGCTTGCACCTCAACTTGGTTAAGGCCCACCTTGAGGCCCGCCTCGCCTCACTGGCTTGAGGCTTATGCCTCACGCTATATATATTAAAACTTACATAAATCTTGAAGTAAATGTCAACATTGAACTCTATAGGAGAGGAGGAAGAGGAGAGAGCAGTTCACCATAATGATGATTCAAATGAAGAACCCCTTAGTGATAACAGTGCTGATGACTTATGAGTTCTTATGTGATATGTCATTGCTATTTATTTTTGGAAATTGGAATTATATGTTAATGAAAAGAATACTGGGATTTGAAAAATATAGAATTTTGAGTTGAACTATATTTCATGTTGTCTTATTATTGAGATATTTTGATTTCACTTCTTATCTTATGTTTTTTTTTTATGTTTTATATTATTCACTCATTAGTATATAAAAAATTTATCATTTTACGTTTACGCAATCTTTTGATTTTGAGGCTTACGCCTTAAAACGCCTTGAGGCTTACGCCTCGCCTCACGAACGAAAAACGCCTCAATACCCGAATACGCAATTTTAAACATTGCCTGTCTCTAAGAGTAAAAACACTCATCCACCTAAGCATCATCATCTCTGAATCTTATAGAATTTTCCTTTAAGTTTCAGTGGTACTTTTCTATCACACAACAAGCCCGATGAATTCCTCCACTTGAACTAACTAACTTGAATTCTACTCCCCATCTATTTTACCATCACTCTGAACAATTGAACCAAGACATCTAAATGTGTACTTTTATTAATGACTTGATCACTTAAAGTCAGAAGCCCTAAATATATCTATTACTACTAAAATTATACTCAATGTATTCGCTTTTAAATCTACTCAAACGGAAACCTTTAGACTCTAAGGTTGACCTCCATAATTCATGTTTACCTTCAACTCCCTCTCTAGTCTTATCAACAAGAAGAATATCATCAGCAAAAAACATACCAGGGTACATGCTCTTGCAAATGTCTAGTAAGAACATCTATAACTAAAGAAAAAAAGACATGGGCTTAAGGCTGATCCTTAATGTAATCCAATTGCAATAGGAAAATAATTGGTCAAACCACCTTGTGTTTGAACACAATTAACAGCTCATGTATACATATCCTTAATGACTTGAATATAAGTATTATTAACCCTTTTCTTTTCTAGAACTCTTCATAGCACTTCTCTTGGAACTTTATCATATGTTTTCTCTAAATCAATAAAAATCATATGTAGAACCTCCTTATTCTCTTTATACTTCTCCATCAAACCTCTCAATAAATGTATAGCTTTCATAGTAGATCTACCCGCATGAATCCAAATTAATTTTGAGAAACATTAGTATCACGGCATAACCTATGCTCCATAACTCTCCCATAATTTTAAAGTATGACACATCACCTTAATTCCTATATAATTCACACAATCTTGTGCATCATCTTTATTCTTAAAAATAGGCATTAACACACTCATTCTCCACTCATCTGATATCTTTTTAGTTTTCAAAAGCTTAGTAAGCCAAGAAATTCCTTCATCTCCTAAGCATTTCCAAAGCATTTCCATAGCTCTATTGAAATATCACCAGGTCCAACAATTTTTTCATATTTCATTTCCTTTAAAACCTCTCTAACTTTAGTTTTACTAATACGCCGATAAAAATAAAAATCTTTATTTTCATTTAGACTACTAAGGTCAATAAAGTAAATCGTATTTTCATAATCTTCATTAAAAAGTTTAGTAAAGTATTCCATCCACCTTTATTGAATATCCTTTTCTAAAAAAACACTTTTTTTATTTCATCTTTAATGCAGTTCACTTGAACTATATTATAACTACTCCTATCTCTTTATTTTATTAACTTATACATATATCTTTCACACTATTTAGTATTTAATCTATTGTATAAATCATTAAAAACCAAAATATTTGCGTCGCATATTGCTTTTTTAGACTCATTACATGTCTCTTTATATCTTTCCAAATTTTTAGAGTTTTTGAGTTTTTACATCTAAATTAATTTTTATAACAAAGCTTGTTATTTTTTATCTTTTCTTGCACATTTTGTTTAATCAATGGACCAAAATGATCCCTCACATATTTGTGAGGGATCAAAACAGTCCTCAACTATTTTGAGGGACCAATTTTGTCCATCAACTCTTTCAAATGGGACTATTTTGGTCTTGTTGTCAATTTTAAATAGAAAAGTGAGATGGGCAGAGGGTATTAACAGAACTTGCAAAGAAGAAGCGTTTGAATGAAAGAAAGATGGCTACCTTCGCAAGGAGCAAGCTCCAATATTTGTTGTTACTTTCAATCGCAGTCAATTTGGCCGAAGAAGTGCGCGAATGGAAGAAAGATGGCTACCTTTGTAACGAGCAAGCTCTCGTTGTCGTCATTATTTATGATCTTAGTTGATTTGGCCAAAGAAGCGCATGTACAGAAGAAAGGTGTCTACCTTCTCAACAAGCATGCTCCCATTATCGTCGTTACTTTCGATTGCAATTGATTTTGACGAAGAAGTGCGTGAACGAAAGAAAGTCGGTGGCATTGTCATTGTTACTTCCCTTCGAACAGACGAATAAAGAAATGTGATTTTGGATCCGATAGGAAGGATCGTCGTTGAAGGAGGTGAAGTTATTTAGCTTGTCGTTCAAAACTCTACCCATCACGCGAAGGAGGTGATGTCGAAGAGCTACGAACAGTGGAGAAAGGGTAAAGAAAAGTTAAAAAATTAATTTAAATATAATATAATTAATAATATATTAATTGGAAATTAATTTAAATTTTAATTATATTATTTATATTGATTATTTGATAATAATAATTAAAATTAATAATTATAAATATAATAAACAACCCCTACAACGTTGAGAGTTGAAAAAAGAAATGTTTAATAATTTTTTTTACAAAAATAATAATTTCTAAAAAAAATTACATTTATTAAATATTTTAATTAAAAAAAACTAAATTATCCTCATATTTAACACCATCAACTCTACCATCGTATAACAAGACTAAAAAATCCCATTAGGAGGAGTTGAGCAATCAAATTGGTCCCACAAAATAGTTGAGGACTATTTTGGTCCCTCTCAAAGAGTTTAGAGACCATTTTGGTCCTTTTCTCTATTTTGATTTCACTATCAAGTACCAACTATTTTTACTATTATGAGATTTTTCTTTTGATACTGCAAGGCCTTATGCACAAATAAAATCTTAAGATCTCGAATCTTCTCTAAAATATTTTTGTTAGTGTTCTTCAAAGCCCCCATCTAATCCTAGAACACTGATTTATTTTATTTTTCATATTCTGCTCCTTCATTTTAAATTCTAAAATTAAGAAGCGATGTTGGATATATAAATTTTGACTCGAAATAACTTTGTAATTTTTTCAATCTAAGCGATATATTTTTCTTATAAGAAAACAATCAATCTGAGTTTTATTATATCCATTTTTATAAGTGTTGAGATGCTCATCTTTTTTCTTAAATAAAATATTAGTAATTACAATATCATAAGATAGAGCAAAATCTAATATAGTCTTATCACTTTCATTAGGTTCTTCATACCCATAACTATTATAAATACTTTTAAAATCCTCAACTTTTCTAACAACATGCTCATTTAAATCTCCTACAATAAAAACTTTTTCTTCAAGAGGTAATTTTTGTATTAATTCTTTTAAGTCATTTCAAAATTTTAATTTTGAACACATTTCCAATCCTAATTGTTGGAGCATAAGCACTTATAACATTATTAATCTTAGTATCAACAATAATCTTCGAAGATATAATTCTATCTCTAATTCTATTAATTTTTATAGTATTATCCTTCAAACTCTTATATATAATCACACCTACACCATTTCTAGTACTACTCTTATCAGAATATCAAAGTTTAAATCTTAAATTATCAATCTTCTTAGCCTTCTCTTCATCCTATTTAATTTTTTGAATGCATAGAATATTTATCTTCATATGAATCATAATATCAATTACTTCCATTAATTTGCTTGAAAGAGAACCTACATTCCAATATCTTATCCTAATTCTAGTTTCAGGGACTAACTTCTTTGCCCACATCTGTCCATGATGTGATACCTTTGCCTATTTAACACTACAACTGGGCGCCGATGTAGAGGCCCATGCAAACTTCTCATTGTATTCAGGCCATACAGCGCGTTGCTTTTAGGGAACGCACTAGCATTAACACAATGTATTAAATGATTCATGTCATGATTATTCGAAAAATTTTACCGTAGCTGTCGACTACCTAACACAACTCTCCAATTTTCTCATCCATAATTTGGGACTTGACAATGACAGTGTTAAAGGCTTGATGTTATTGTTGCTTATTTCCCTTTGTCGTTTGATAGATTTTGCACTTGAAACTATCTATTATGTCTTTTCCAGTAGGCTAATAATACCTATTCTCAGTGATGGTTAAGATTTTAACTTTACCAAAAAACTTTCTAACACTACCAATATGCAACTCCAAGAATAAAAATTACTCAAAAGATGAATCAATAATCCAAAGACATGTGCTCTTAAAAAAATAATTATATTTAATCATGAAATTTCTATCAAACATAAATGACTTATTATTAAAATCTTGATATATCTTACAAAAGTCCTTACAAATGGCATGTTCAATTTTATTGTGATTAAATTTGGTCTTATTAATTTGTTTTCCATTATAAACAACAACCACCTTGAAGCGTTAACTGGCTTGTTTTCAATTCCAACCATATTTTTAATGGTTAAAATGTGCTATGAAGACTCAACCACTTTGCATGTTTATATACAAATTTCTGTTGTGAACTTAAAATTTCAGAGCTTGGTAGCTGGAATAAAAAATAATTTCTTTAATTGGTAAGTAATGTCTCCAATAAAATGGTGCTTACATGACAATATAGAATTTCTTTTCATAATTTGAATATTTTTTATTTTTCTCATTCAATTTATCACTAAATAAAACAAATAGATATCCCTCCTTACTAAAGACTCCCTAATACCTATATCATTTGCATAACAAGCAACCTCGAATACTATTAAACTTAGTCAATTAAAACACAAGTGCTTACTTTTAGTAAATGCACGATCAACAAATTTTGTTCATTTAGATTACCTTTTCTTGAGACAATTTTTATTTAGTGCTATTATAATACTTAAATCTCTAAGGAATCATCTAATGTAAATAATCAAACCATGAAAACTCCTAATCTCATAAATATTAGTTTGTATTGGCTTGTTATTAACCTCCTTAGCTTTATCAGAATCAAAATGCAATCTATTTATAAACACAAAAAATTTGCAAAAAATATACATGGTGTCAAAAACCAGTACTTTTTCATATTAAGATATAGATTTTTAGTTTGTAATACTTAAAAAGCTTTTTTATGGTGCACTAAATAATCTTTAGTTTGCTATAGATCAAAATACACAACAAAATCCTTTCTTATAAAAGATCACCACATATAATTCATGATCATCTTAAAAGTAGTTTGTGCATTAGTCAATTTAAATGGAATCACTAACCACGTATGTAATCAATCTTTAGTTTGGAAGTACTTTTATGTCATAATTATCTCATTCTTACTTAATGGTATTCACTTCTCAAATAAATTATAGAAAAATTACAAGGATGATTATCATGCCCAACCTATCACCCAAAAGGTGGTATAATAAATTTTAATTTGATTGTAATTTTATTAATTGCTTGATTATCCCCAAACATGCATCAACTACCATTGTTCTTAGGAGTATGAAGCAAGAATGTCACAAGGACTCATTTTGTCCCTAATCATTTTCTTTTTACGTAATCCAGCCGATCCCATAAGGACCGATTTGCGCAGATAGAGGCGCGATTTCTCCGCCTCACCTGTATAACGATCTAGCCGTAGAAGGCCGCCGAGTAGATTTGGAAGGTTTTTTAGGGAGTTGGGAGGGAAATTTGAATGTAGGGACTGTTTAGAGATTTCTTTGATTTGTATGTGTTGAAACCGGGAATTTGAGAGGGAAAGCTTGAAATTATTCATTACAATCTTCCTTATTTATAGATATGTACAAGATATCCTAATGAGGAAATAATAAATTGTAGATTTAATATATAAATAATACAAAAAAATCTTTCCTAAATTCGTTCCTTCATTATGGCATGATCTATGAAGTTTCCCACGGATTGATTTTTGTGTCCGTCGGATCCTTTGCACTGCGAACGGCTGGATTTCAACACTCCCCCTCAAGCTAGGAAATATGGTTCTGTCATCCCCAGCTTAATCATTCTAAGAAAGGCAGAACTGTCCAATCCTTTAGTAAGGATATCTGCAAGTTGATCCTTTGATGATACATAGTCGACACTTACTACACCATTGTATAGTTTTTCTTTAATAAAATGTCTGTCCACTTCTATGTGCTTGGTCCTATCATGCTGGACTGGATTGTGGGCTATGCTGATTGCTGATTTGTTGTCACAATATAGCTTCATGGGCTCATCCCATTGAACCTTTAAGTCTTCTAGGATTATTTTAATTCATAGTAGCTCACATATTCCCAAGGCCATAGCTCGATATTCTGCTTCTGCACTAGATCTTGCTACCACATTCTGTTTCTTGCTTCTCCATGTAACTAAGTTACCTCCAAGAAATGTGCAATGCCCAGAGGTAGATCTTCTATCAACTGATGATCCTGCGTTGTCAGCATCCGTGTATACTTCTAAGGTTATTCCTTGATATCTCTTAAAGAGAATTCCTTTTCCTGGTCTTCCTTTTAGGTAGTGCAATATTTTGTCTACTGCTTGCATGTGAATCTGCTTTGGATTCTGCATAAACTGACTGGCCATGCTTATAACAAATGCTATGTCTGGTCTAGTGTGGGAGAGGTAGATCAATTTCCCTACAAGTCTCTGGTAGGTCCCTTTATCTACATCTGGATCTTCTTTAGCTTTCCCCAGTTTAAGATTTGGTTCTACTGGTGTCGGTGCTGGTTTACAAGCTAGTTTACCTGTTTCTTTTAGAAGATCTTTGATGTATTTCTGTTGTGAAATGAAGATTCCTTTGCTGGAGTGAGCTACTTCAATTCTGAGGAAGTATTTTAGTCTACCAAGTTCTTTGATGTCAAATTCCCTAGTAAGATTTTTCCTTAAACTGTCTTTCTCTTCTTCATTATCTCCAGTCAAAATAATGTCATCAACGTACACTAATAATATTGTGACTCCCCCTGAGTCTGAATGTTTGAAGAATAATGTATAATCCCCTTGACTCTGTCGATACCCATTTAGGAGCATGAATTTAGAGAATCTTCCGAACCAAGCCCTTGGTGATTGTTTGAGCCCATATAAAGCTTTTTTCAGTTTGCACACCTTATTACCTTCAGATTTTTCTTTAAACCCTGATGGTATTTCCATGAATATCTCTTCTTCTAAATCCCCATGCAGGAATGCATTTTTCACATCCAATTGTTACAGATGACAGTTGTACTTTGTTGCTAGTGAGAGTAGTATTCGGACAGTATTCATTTTGGCTACAGGTGCAAACGTTTCTTGGTAGTCAATGCCATATGTTTGAGTGAATGCTTTTGCCACCAGTCTTGCCTTATATCTCTCTAGTGTGCCATCAGCTTTGTATTTCACTGAGAACATCCATTTGCAGCCGACCGATTTTTCCCTATCGGTAGATTGACGATCTCCCATGTTTTGTTCTTCTCTAGGGCCTGCATTTCATCCTTCATGACATTTTTTCAATTTTTATCATATAAGGCCTCAGAAATATCTTTAGGAATATGGATATTTTCTAATGTAACAAGAAATTTTTTGTGTGATGAAGAGAAGTTGTTGAAGGATATAGAGTTGTTTATAGGGTATAAGGGAGGAGGTGAGCTTACCTTATTTCCAGGAGATGATTCAGATTCTTGGATCTACTATGGAGCACAGCTTGAGCTTGTACGTATGGAGTAAACCTTTCCAAATCTAATTATAGCTTTGTCATTTGTTTCCCTATCTTGGGTTTCAGGTGGATTGTTTTGAGGTAGTAGAGGAATGTCAAGAGGTGCTAGTTCATTTTCCTCATCTTCCTCAAGTTTAGTCTCCCCCTGAAGATGAGTTTTCGAGAAATATAAATTTTTCTCATCAAAGGTAACATCAATAGAGACAAATGTTTTTCTTGTGGGTGGATGATAACAGTTATAACCTTTTTGGGTAGCTGAATAGCCAACAAAGATGCATTTGAGTGCTCTTGGATCTAATTTTCCTCGCTCATGGCTGTGAATATGAACATAGGCAGTGCATCCAAAGATTTTGGGTGCAAGATTATGATGGGTTAAAACTATGGGTAAAAAGATGACAAGGTCTCCATTGGAGTTTTGAGGCCTAAGACTGTTGAAGGTAATCAGTTTATGAGATAACCTGCAGTTAAAAGAGCTTCCCCCCAATAGGATTTGAGTGTATTGTAGTGAAATAGGAAAGCTCGGGTGGTGGCTAGAAGGTGACCATTTTTTCTCTCTGCAACCCCATTTTATTGTGGGGTGTGAACACATGAGGACTCATGGATGATCCCTTCACTATGGAAGTAGGAGGAAAGGATTTGGTTGAAATAATCTTTGACATTATCGGAGCAGAATCTCCGTATTTTTACCCCAAATTGATTTTGGATCATGGGATGAAAGATAAAAAGAATGGTGCTAACATCAGATTTATTTTTAAGGAGATAGATCCAAGAGACTCTAGTGCAATCATCAATGAAAGACATAAACTAGCATGCCCCAGAGATATTGGAGATTTTTTAGGGTCCCTACATATCACTATGAATAAGGTAGAAATGAGTGTCATATTTCTCACTTTTATTTGGGAATGAGGTTCTTTTATGTTTAGCCAACTCACAGGTTTCACAATGAAAATTTTTATTTTCTATTTTCTGAAAAAGTTGTGGATACATATGTCTTAGGATATCAAAAGATGGATGTCCTAGTCTATAATGATGAAGCCAAATAGTGGAATTCCTATCTACTAGGGATAACATAGAGAAACTATTTTTAGATTGGTTTGGTTCTTGCAGGTAGTTCAATCCTGCTTTCTCCTTAGCAAGTCCAATCTTCTTCCCCGATCTCTGGTCCTGAAATAAGCAATAAGTAGGGTTAAATAAGCTTGACAACTATGATCATTGGTAAGTTTTTGTATTGATATTAGATTTGTGGATAATTGTGGTACGTGGAGGATATTTTTCAGGATGAGTGAGGGAGATAATATGATGTCTCCTTGGCCAGCTACCATGGTAAGAGAACCATCAGCAGTGATGATTTTCTTGTTGTTTGGGCAAGAAATATAGTTTATGAGGTGAGTGGGTCATGTGATCTGTGGCTCTTGAATCAATTATCCATAATTCATTTAGATGATTTCTGGAAGCACTTAAACTAAAAGAAATTGGAGTCTTATCTAAGAGTGCAAGTGAAGAAGAAGCATTTGATTTTTCAAGAGATACCAGGAGTTGTTTTAATTTATCAATATCTTCTTTATTGAATTCTCCAAGGCTGGATCGTGCTTCTGGCTTACTTGTAGTGTTGTTGGCATGTGATGTGCTCCTTGTTTCACCCTTTTGATTCCACTCCTTGCTGGGGGGTTTTCCATGTATTTTCCAGCATGTTTCCTTTGTGTGTCTTGACTTTTTGCAATAGATGCACCAAAGTGAGTCATTGTCTTTGAACTTTGAAAAATCTTTACTCTTCTCTTTCCATGACAATTCTTTGTTCATCACCATTGCTGAGCTTTCAACTGCCTTTGGTTCTAACATCACTCCTCGTTGGCTTTCTTCTGAGCGGATGAGGAAAATGGTTTCATTGAGTGATGGCGTCTCCTCCTTGCCCAAAATTTGAACCCTAACTTGGTCAAATTCTGCATTTAGTCCTGCAAAAAAATCATAAACTCTATCTTTTTCAATAAAGTTCTTTAGGATCGCAGCATCTTTCGGACATCTGGTTTCTATGCATCTATAATGATCAAGTTTTTGCCACAGATTTTGTAGAATGGTGGCATACTCCGTCACGGTCTTACTCCCTTGCTTTGTGCTTCCAACTTTGACTTTAATTTCAAAGATTTGAGCCGCATCACGAGCTTTAGAGAAGGTTTGTCTGGCCGCATCCCATATGTCCTTTGCAGTCAAAAGGAACATAAATGTATCACTAATTTCTGGAGTCATGGAATTCCACAACCATGACATAATCATGGAGTATGCTTCATCCCATACCTCAAATTGAGACCACTTCAGGTAGTTCTTCCCATTTAGACGATAGAAAGGTTGCATGCTTTGAAGGTCACCTCGTCCTTGGTGCACCATCGATTCCTCAGTTTGATCAACACTTTGAGAGGAGTTAATTTCTGACATTGGAAAGCAATTAAGGCTTCCTAGAAATTTCTTGTTCGATAATAAAGGTCGAAAGATAAAGAGTTTTTTTTTCTTTTATATATAGAAACAAAACACGAACCAGCGAAGCCTTATAGAAGGCTTGGTTTGGACTTAGGGCACGGACCCGATTCCACCCCCAAAGTCGCACGCAGGCGTGGATCGGTCGACTTCCCCCAAGTCGCACGCAGGGGCGAGTCGAGCAGGGCGATCAGAAGGGGGGGATCGAGCGGGGATCGAGCGGTCGAATGACTCTTCTTCGGCTCCTATGTGGCTGTTCGATTAGGCTCCTTCGACCTTCCTTTCGGATCGGAAGTTCTGATCGAGTTGCACGTTCCGTCCGGGTCTGCAGCTTTCGATCGAGTCGCCCGTTCCCTCCGAGTCTGTAGCGATCAAGTTTCGGATGCCCCGAGCTTCTACTTCTCTCTTTCTTCTCCGACGATCTAGGATCGTTGTTCTTCGACGGCAATTATGGCCGTTGGCTTTGATACCATGTTGAAACCGGGAATTTGAGAGGGAAAAACTTGAAATTATTCATTACAATCTTCCCTATTTATAGATCTATACAAGATATCCTAATGAGAAAATAATAAATTGCAGATTTAATACATAAATAATACAAAAAAAAATCTTTCTTAAATTCGTTCCTTCATTATGGCGTGATCCATGAGAGTATCCCACGGATTGATCTTTGTGTGTGTTGGATTCTTTGCACTGCGAACGCCTGGATTTCAATAGTATGCATTAAATAGTTTGTTTTCCTAGGGTTTAGGGCATTTTTAATTTGGCTGAAATTTGAGATCTTATAGATTTAGGTTTTCCTTTGGGCTCTAGCGGCGTCTAGAGATTTGAGAGAGATCGATAATCCTCTCGAATTGAGGATCACTTGTATCTTGTTTGTTTTTCTTCCGTTAGTTGATTTCTTGCAATAAAATGTACTGTTTTCCTTGATTTTCATTAGAATTTGGAAGAGTTTTCTAGCTGTTTTTTGAAGATTGATAGGAAATACTTGAGATCTACAAGTTTTTTCTATCACAAGATAGACAAAGATGATTGAGTTAAATCGATTTATTTCAATTTACTACCCATATTTGACACTATCAATCGAATCTGAAACCTACAAATCCTTCAATAAATCCGTAAAGCATCAAGCGAGGATTGAAGAAATTCTTCATCAACAAATCCGTTAAGCACAAAACTTTTGACCGATGACTTTTCGCCACCGACCTAGTATAAACCTAAAGGGTTCTAGGTCGCCGGCATCTACCCCTTCATCAAGATCGCCAAAGCTAAAAGCAAAGGGCAGAAGGCATACAAATCTTCTGACAAGTCAATAAAGACAAATCAGACAATCCTTCACCAAGTTTGCTACTTAGAGCACTAGGTAGAAGAAATCAAAATCTCAAGACTCAAGCCAATGCCATGGAATGAGCACCCTTGATGATACCTGCAAATGTCCCTAAAGACTGAGGGAATTTTAAATATTTATTTGGGTCGACATCGCACTGCATGCCGAGATCCTCAAATAAATATTTAAAATTTTGCCAAAATTTAACTAGATGATAGAAGAATGCTGAGCATATATAAAAAGGTATAAACCAAAGCAAAAATGTTGCCCAAAGAAGGCGATGTGGTGGCAATGATAAATTTCAATGTCAATTTACAAAGTCATGCTCTACAGACCTAAGTACGAAGTGTTATATCACTATCCTATGAGTCCCCACGGAAGCTAACATGTCAACTGCCTATAGACACATCTAAAGATTTAAAGAGAAAAAGTAGTGTGACATCCAAACAAGTTCTTGAAGATCCACTAAATAAAAACATCAGCGTGACATCTAATTAAACTCTTGGACATCCGCTAAATAGAATCACTGTGTGACATCCAGAGTGAATATCTGGAGATCCACACGGTCAACCTGATTACAACAAACGTGATTCGCTCTAGACGCGAACCATATTTATTGGAGTGCATTTGTTGACCTTTATACCTAAAATCACGTGAGAAAGGACTCAAACAGGTGAATAAAACAATATGTGCATTGGTGCCACACGTCATTTGAAGGGTCAAACGACCTCTGATTGTCAAACGGACAACATCGTTGCGGTCAGGACATCAAATTCTGCTGGGTCGAGATCCCTTGCAGTCAAATTGGACGTGATCAATACAAAGTGACTATTGATACCCGAATTTAATGAAGATCGACACTCAAACAACATTGGATCGACGAGCAGACTCTGTCGTTGTGTCCAGAATGTCGTTGACACTTAAAATATACATCTTATTTAATTAATTGTTATCAACCAAGGTGGTGGCACAAATTTCTAGGAAAATCAGCCTCGTCGTTATCGAAGTGATGTCCGTTCACAAAATGGATTTCGCCATTGCGACCGGAATATCACGAGTGCTCAAGAACTACACTTTCTATGTTCAATTTGAAGCATCTGGATTTGTTGGCACGAACTTCGAGATAAAACACACATATCAAGGAGAATAGGCATCAACACTGCCCAAACATAGTCCGATTGTGAAACGGACTCTGCCATTGCGTTCAGAACATCACAAATACTTAAGAATAATAGCAAATTTGTGCAAATTAAAACATGCAAGAATGCCGACACGTATATTGAGGAAATGAGGCCTCAACGCTGTCCAACAAAGTCCGATCGCGAAACAGATTTCGTCATTATATTCAGAACTTTGCAAATACTTAAAAACTATATTTTTATGTTCAATTCGAATTGGTGGCATGCATCCCGAGGCAAAGGGCGAATTTCAAAGAAAAGGCTGCTCGACGCTACCCAAATGACATCTGATTGATGAACGGACTCTGTCGTTGTGTCCGGAACGCCATCAATACTCTATGCACTATCAATTTTTTCAAATGAGGTTGTGCGTGCAAATCGAGACAACACACATTTCATGGAAATTAGGCCTCGGCGTCGCCAAAACAAAGTCCGATCGCGAAACAAACTGCGTCGTTGCGACCAAAACGTCGACAATACCTAAAATGCACTATTAATTTGTCTAATTTCGATTATCCGGAAAAATCGACATGTTAAACGATGGAAAAGGAACGTAAATCAAGAAAACACGCAAACCAAGATGATTTTTGCTTGACTAATGAAGTTCTGTCATTTCTGAATCAATATATTAATGGCTAATCATTAATAGAGCTAATAACTTGATGAGTTTGACAAAAATCATATTACTAAACAGAGAAGCAAAGTCAGAGTGGAAATTAAATGCACATTAATGTACCTTGTTCTGTCGAATCCCGTCAATCTATCAATCCCGTGTAGCTGGCTTTGGTTTGTTCAAATGAGAGCTTGGACGTTAAGAAAAAAATAAAAAAATAAAAAGGAACAGAAGGAGATAGCTGCCGCTTGGATCTTCACGTCAGACTAACCTTCAAGCTACCACAGCTCCAAATCCATTTCACAAAGCAGCCAGCTACCTATCCTTTTCTCCAGCAACCTTCTGTCTCCAAATTCCAGTCCCCCTCTATTTCACGGACCTTCAATGACCAACCAAACGTCCGACTGCTATAGCCGGATTAGCTTAACTTGTTGGCCGATCCAGCCCCTGAAAACATCTAGCAAGATCAACTCCACACCAAACCGCAGGCTTTTCCTTGCCAAATCCCTGTAGCTTCTTGTCCGATCCCCTGTCCGATCCAGCCCCTGAAAACATCTAGCAAGATCAACTCCACACCAAACCGCAGGCTTCTCCTTGCCAAATCCCTGTAGCTTCTTGTCCGATCCCCTGTTTCTGTACATAAAGGCAACAAATTATCTTTGTTATAAGGTTTCTCTTCCTCTTGCCCACTCTTCTTCTTTTTACCTGTAGCTTTTGCAAGAAAAGAGGATGAGTAGGAGAGGCAGTTCAAGATACCCCTTCAACCTGCTCCGATTCATCAAATCTGGCAGAATCCCTTCATCGGCTCAAAGCTCCACACGACTAGAGACCTTCAGTAGATCTCCAAACTTCATGCACATAAAGGCAACAAATTATCCACGATCTACAAAGGACTCCTTGCTGACCTTCTTCCCCTCCTCCCTGTTCCCAAAGGATCTCACACCCACTGCCTCAACCGAAGTCATCTCCCATCTGTCCACTTACAACGTTGAAGCCCTTGAGGTTGATGTGGTACTGCTGGAATTGGGCCAGATCTGTCCCCTTACAATGCTTTGATGGCTGCATTGGCTCGTGGAAAACTCTGGAAAGCAAGCAGAGAAGATACTTGCTGAGATCAAGGATCTCAATTGTAAACCAAATGAGCTTACTTGTTGTTCTTTGCTGCATGCATGTGCCAATGCGAAAGAGCTTGAGGAGGACAGAGGGGCTCGTGCAGCACTGTGTCTCGAATTGGAGGAGAGATGCGGCTGCCAGTGCTGCAGATGAAGCCATGGCAATGATATTGCGGCTTCAAAAGAAGAAAGCTGAGATAGGCATGGAGGCCCGTCAATATCGGCAAATGGTTGAGGAGAAATCTGCTTATGATGAGGAAGAAATGGAGATTCTTAAAGAGATTATAATGAGGCAGGAGATGGAGAAGCAAATTCCTTTTCTTTTATCAATGACAACAGTTCATTCTCCTGTACGTTTGGAAAGGACTGTTGGGCAAGATGAATCTGCATTTAGTGGAGTAGATTTTGCAAGGCTTAACAGTAATAAATATGGAAGAGCTTATGATGTAAAGAAGGAATTCAACAGGAGAAACCTCATTGGAAAATTATGAATTGGAAGAGATGAAAGCATTATGCAAGAGTTTAACTTCAAATGTTAATTGCATTATTGGATTTGATTTATCTCTTGCAGCATTTGACATGGAAAAGAAACCTATGTTTCTGTCAAATAAATGAAGAGATTTTTTTTGCAGGTGTTCTAATTACATTGATTTTTATCTTCAGAAAGATACTCATTGCTTGATCGACGAGGATTCCATTAAGGAATATGAGAAAATGGCAAAGCAAAAAAAAAAAAAAAGAAAAAGAGAAAGAGCTTTGTGCATGTGTTTTGTTTGCAAATTCCTTGTCGCCATCATCACACTGCCCCAAAGGTATAAACTTCTAAAACTCAGATTTCCCATCCTCGTTATTTACGACGGAACGAAACCCCTTATACACACTCTCGTAGCTCAGTGGGAGGAAACACGGTGCGACGCCTATGACGAGGCGGGTAATCGCTTAAAATCTTATTCTCGTCGTTTGCAGCAGATCGGCAAACCCCCCTATACGCGCTCTCGTAGCACAGTAGGAGGAAATCTTGTGCGGTTTTTATGATGAGGCAGGTAATCACTTTAAATCCCATTTTTGACGTTTACGGCGGACCAGAGAACCATCTATACACGCTCTCGTAGTACAGTAGGAGGGAGTCCGATGCGATGCATACGAAGAAGTGGGTAAGCCCTAAACACGCTCTTGTAGCGTGGTGGGGATATTCACTTGTGTCCTTCGTACGTGTTCTTTTGAAGACCCCATACACGCTCGCGTAGCGTGGTGGGATGAAATATGTACGGCCCGGTGTCCCTCGACACCTACCATACACGCTCGAATAGCGTGGTGGGATGGCCTAGTTTTTCGTGGTTTCCCCTAAACAGGGGAGACGTTGGGAGGCTGCCGAAATTTTCAGTGAATCATGGGACAAAATGTGGACAATTTGAACTTGAGATCATATTTGTATTTGCGTAAACAAAAGGATTTTAATTCAATTTAAAATAATAAATGAACTTGTAAATCAAATTAGATGAACAAAATTTGAACATTTGAACAAAGTGTAAGAAGACTTGATTTGGGACTGCAATGAACATAAACTCGAACTAAACTCAGACTTGAACAAAATTCGGACAACAGGGGACTCTATTTACACTTGATTTGAATAATTAAATGGATTAAATAGAAACTTGAATGATTAAATGAATGATTTGATTCAAGCTTGATTTGTACAATAAAGAGTTGGACTCAATTGTGACATGAATTACAAAAAAAGTGTGAACTTGAATTGAACATAAACCTAACTCAGATTTAAACAAAGAATTGAGACTTGAGCCAAGTGCATGAGAACTTGAATTCGACATTGAATTTGAACACAAGTAAAAGAATTTGCAACTTGACTACCAAAGACTTCTACTCAAATCCGGATGTGATGAATATGAACTCAATTTGTGCATAATTAAGATGAATAAATTACAAAGAATTTGAATTCAAGAGAGCTTGATTTGAGCTCAAATAAATAATAACAAAGGGCTTAAATTTGAATTAAGTAAAATTGGAATTGGATTTAAATGAACGACGAAGGAGGAAACTTAAGCAAGTGTGCAAGGACTGATGATGAATGAAACAACTATATAACTTTATTGCATGTATCAATTGACAAAGTTGAAGGAAGATGAGTTCACCATATAAGTCATAAGTCATCCTCAAAAGATGGTAGAAGACTTGTAACATGTCACATGACCATCCATAATTAATAATCAACAAAGATTATAGATAATGTGACAATCTGCTAACTGTTTGCAAGCAACAATGAGTTGCAGGATGGTGGCAGTGAGAATCATGATGCATCCACGAAGAAGACCTAAATGCTCATGCACAATCAATACTACTCAATTGTGAGATAAATGCGTTGAACCTCTATAATCAAAGTGCAATATGAGATGCTCACAAGTGGATGACTTACGATAAGCAGGAGGGGTCAATGTGCAATGAACATGATGATCTAACACAGGCAGGTGACATACTACTTGCAAGAAGTAGTGGATGACTTACGATATGCATAACAATCCACATACGAAGTAAAACAACAAATCCATGATGAGTTTAAACTCCTACTAATCACTGTAGGAAGCTCTTCTATGAAGTATAGTGCTTACGGGTAATAATTGAAGATCTGAAATACATGCAGCAGTCCAAACATAAATGATAACAAGCCACTACCAAGATCCTTTGTGAATGATAGCAAGGAAGCCAGTATGCATGTAATGCACACAAACTTGCAAACTTTACGAACTCTTACAAGTCACTACAAAAAGAGCTGCAATACATAGAAGCTCTCTACAAAGATTGATGTGCATGTCACATGCCACTTATGGGTAGATGTAGAAAGACTCCATTAAATGCAGTATTTTGTAGTCAATTTCAATCTGTGAAGGAATATATCTACCTGTCTACCTGTAATAGTGGCATATGTACTATATGAGCCAAAGACCACAACAAAGTGTATGAAGAATACAACAAATGCAAGCTCCTACGAGTCACTGTAGGAAACTCGTTGTACACATAGTGCACTATATGCAAGCAAATATGAAAGAACTACAATGAATGCAAGCATCGACAAACATAAAGCAAGAGATTCGTTAGTATACTATAATTCACTTGCAGAAAGCAACAGGTAGTGCACGACAGTTTACCTGTATAATGCAGCACACAACTCAATACATAAGCTGTTACAACACGCCATTAGATCTGCAACACTCATACAAGCATACAGAAGGCGTCCACAAGCAGCAACAACACGCCACCAGATCTGCAACACTCATACAAGCAGATAGAAGGCGTCCACAAGCAACTACAACACGTCACCGGATCCGCAACATTCATGCAAGCGGACAAAAGGTGTATATGAGCTTTCAAGTAGAGCATCACATTCAAATGATCAATGATAAACATTCAAAAATACCCCCATACATGCACCTTAAATTGTATACACATAGATACATGAAATGGGTAAATGTATAATACACCCGCATGGGCCTCAACGAGCGTGTTATTGGTAAATACATAACATCCAGGTATGCTATGCGGGTCAAATGGTGAGTCCAAGTTCGAGTCCGTCCTTCTATACGGGTAGATGGGAGTCGACGCGGTTCGAACCATTAAATAAATATGCGGTCGCGAGGTCGACTGTAATATTTATTTTATACATTCATATTAGACCTTCAATGCCTTCAATAAAGAAAACTCACCAACAAAGGCTTAAAGCCTATGAAATCCGATCCTCTGTCGGCAAACTGACAGAGTCGACAAGGTTTAATTATAGAATGCCCCCAAACACCCGCATGGGCCTCGACGAGCATGTTATGGGTGCACACGTGACGTCTAGGGATGTTGCGCGGGTCAATAAGTGAATTCAAATTTGAACCTGATCCTTTTTGACGGATCAATAAGAGTCAAGAGGGTTCGAACCATCAAATAAATTTACGGTTGCGGCTACCGGTATATTTGTCTTAATATATTCATTAGGCCATACCAATAAAAATTCACTAACAAAGACATAAAGCCTATAAAACCCGATCCTCTGTCGACAGCTTGACAGAGTCGATAAGGTCAATCCATAAATACAAATATTTTCAAATGGAAATAACCCCAAACACCTCGATGATAGCCGTGTTGAATGTGAATATCAACCAGAGGGGTTAATCTCAAATATTTCAAAATGTCCTTAAACTATACAAAATTCAAATATTTTCAAGTAACTTCAAAAACACCCTAATGATGGCCATGCTGAATGTGAATCTCAACCGGAGGGGTTAATCTCAAATATTTCAAAATGCCCTTAAACTCCACAAAATTCAAATATTTTCAAGTGCCTTTAAAAACACCTCGATGATGGCCGTGTTGAATGCTTATCTCAACTGGAGAGGTTCACAAAAACTTTCAAATACCTTCCAAGCTCCACCCAAATACCCATAAGAATCCAAAAATATTTAAAATTGAAATAAATCCATCAACACTTAAAGCAAAATCTATCCACCCTTCGCAATAGTTTGCTGGAGTGGACAAATTGAAATTTACTTCAGCTCACATAAAACTAATGCCAGGTCAAAAATATCATTAGGATATATTTTTAAACAATCTCCTGTCAGTAAGGACGTGGTACGTGTCCTCTGACCAGCAGTTTTGCCGCCAAATGGCACCGCAAGATAAACGGTTGTGACCCGGGGCCCTCTGAACCAAGTGATTTTGCCGCCAAATGGCACCACGAAATACCGGTTATTGCCAGAGCCAATATGTTCCTTAGTGATATCAAATCCTTGAGATATGAATTAATATGATATGATCGATAGGGCACAAAGCCCTCTGTTAGGTAAGGTGGATTTAAATCTGTCCCATTAGACAGACATTCATCTCAGGTCTACAAGGTCCCCCTGGATGAAGCAACCTATGGCTTCCGATAAGGATCCTTCTGTCAGGTTGGGTCGACTACCTTCTTTGACTAAGTAGATCAGGGACCATGATGGCCTAGGACGACAGAACCATGACATCTTGATCGGGTCTATCATACATTCCCCCACCATCCGTTTTAAGTGCAAGATGGTGAAATTTCTAATTTTAAATATCAAATCTTCCAACCCTTCAAACTTCCAATACTCATGCACATGCTTCTACTATATGCCAGGTACTACGTATCTGATTGACGACTAGCCTTAATCAAAAGTTCTCTCTTGTTACTGGGAGGGGTAATTAACTATAGGGGCTTGTGCCTATAGGAAACCATAACTCAGATCATAAAGTCCTCGCAAAATGAGGGCGAAATCTCTGGGTAGTGTCTTATCTATAAATTCATTTGCCTTCTAAAATTTTCCCCGGAACTTATTCCGTTAAAACTCCCCCAAAAATAAAAAGCAAAGAGGGCGGAGGCCGGGGCCGAATTTTCGAAGCCCACAATCTTCTTTTAATGTAAATAAAAGAACATGAGAAATCTACTCCAAATAGTAATTAAATAATTGATTAAATAATTGTAACTTTATTAAAACACTAAAGCTACCAAAAACCCATATAGCAATTGAAATTAAAATCACAATAAAAAAATCAATTGTGGCCAATATGAATAAAATCAACTATGTTCGTAAAATTAATATTTGAATTACATAGAAGAAGAAAGAACAAGGTAAAAATCACCCGACCGAGATATTCAAGTTTCATGACAACACAAGGAGTTGTCTTCCCCAAAATTGATATACATTGTACTCAAATGAATCATCATCCAATCAAGCACACAACATTGAAAAAATTATAAATTTGTATTAAGCCCAATATTGAATTCATTATATGCCTTGAATTACATTTTTTACCAGTAGTTTCCATCAAGTAGTTGGCTATGTAAATGGGATCGACCCAAGTTCAAAATCATCAGGCTTCACTTGGATAAAACATGAAAATAGGCAATTTCCTTGCTGTACAACAAAGTTAGGGATCTTAGGCGTCATGATGAGCATGGAAGAGGAACCAATTTCTATCAACAATTTCTACAAGAACATAGCATGAGCAACTCGTTGTAGGAACCACTCACTACAAGACCTGATTACATTAGTTGCAGAGACCAAGGAGATTAGACAATAAACAAGCTATAGGAACCTAATAGTGCTCCAATTGAAGAGAGAAGCTTCAAGCCACATAATCATTCATTAAACAAACAGTACAACCATGGAAAAGTGTATTGGGAAATCAAGCAAACCAAACTTAGAAATCAGAACACAAGAGAACACATCTTGTTCTCATAGGACAATCAGCACAAACATGCTTTAACGAATAAGCTTAAAATAAGTTCAAAACTATGAAATAGAAAATTATATAATAATATAAAATAGTAATCAATTTGCTATTTTTTTTATTTGAACATACAATACTTAACTTTTTTTTTTTTAAATATATACTTTTAGATCCTTATCGCTAAATATAGTTGTTTTTTTTTATTTAAAGTTTAACCACTAGATCATACAGTATTATGTTTCATTTATCTAAATTTAAAAAAAAACAAGTAAATTATTTATGTTTTCAAATTAGGTAAGTGTATCATATATGGCTTCTGAGTTCTCTTTTTGAAATCTAAAACCATATGTATCATTTGAAAGTATGTAACAAAGAGTTTTTTTGTGTGAAGTTGATTGCATAGGGTGTTGTGACTATGACATTAGTTGGAGTTAAGCATGCATTTGATTATAAGAATAATTTGATATCTTTGGGTGCTCTTAGTAATACAAAATCATATTCCCTTGAGACATTGCATTAGATCATTCCATCCCTCGAGTTTTGCAAGTGAGTTTTGGTTATCATGAAGGCAAATTTTATTAGTGAACTCCATGTGTTGTTGGGTGCAATATTATTGAAATTTCTTTAGTTTGGTCATCTGTAGTGGAGCATCGTGATCTGAGTAAAAAGAACAAAACAATTGCTTAGCTATAGGATAGATTCCAAAACAAAAATATGCATGGGTTAAGGGTGAGATTTTTGGAGATGATTTGACAAATCAATTTCAAATTGCATGATCTATCCCAATGCCAGGTGATACCATTATAATATTTAAAGCAAAGCGACAACCACTTTGGCCGTTCAAAAAATTTAATGGTATCTGCACTTCTTGTGTCGATGGATTTATCTTTGATAATACATCGTGCTTAGCAAATTTTCGGACTTTGTGAACTTAGATTGTTATTTGGGGTGCCACACAAATTTGATCAACTCATGATAATACATTAGAAATTTAATCTCCAAGAAAGTTGGTTATGCTATGGGGATTGATTCCAATTATATTCCCTCAAATTTGATTTTTTTTCCAGCGATACTTATGTTGGAAATTAAGCTTTAAATTTACTTATTTTAAAAATGTCAAATGTATTTTATTAATAGCTCCGACTTAGTGTATCTTCTTTAGAGTTTAAAAAACTCAGTTCCTAACTCCTTGTCAATAAAAAGTTTATTTGTTATTATCCTGATGATCAACCTCAAGTTTTTACTATATAAAATTCACGCAATTCTACAATTGTAATGCGCTTGATTAAGTGGAAATCCATCTCTCAATTCCCTTTGCTTGGTTGTTCGATTGAAATGAACCAGAAGCTTGCTAGTGATCTGACAAGGTGATTGTTGGGCCTTGATAAGGCTTACATCATCATTTTGGCTGATGAGAGCCATTTCAATAGGTGGCAACAGCAAAGATGATGGTGAGAGGATTTCTTCTCAGGGCTAATAGAGACTAGGAAGATAAGGTCCAATGAGCTGCAAGGTTGATGGAATTTTCGTGTGAGAGCTTGCGGTGGCTTATGAGATGAATATGCAATCAACATAGGTGAGGACATAGATTCATATTGTGTATGAAAAGAACTTTGGTCACAAGCTTTTGAGATAAAGAAAGAGGGATTGTTATGTACTATATTTAATAATTTTATATATTATTATATATTATTTAGGTGCATGCTATTTTTTAATGTAGAGTTTCTTGTTTTGACATGTTGAGTTGCTATTTTTTTAGTACGGAGATAAAACAATAATATTTGAGAAGGGATTAAAGAGAAGAGAAATATGAGAGAAAGAAAGGAGAAAATCATTGAGAGCTCCTATAGTAGTGTTAATTTTTCTATGATTTGATGGAAACTCCATTCTTTGTGGTCATTAACCTAGGCTTGCTTAAGTCAAATAAGTTAAATCTTAGTCTCCTTTTTCTTGTGCTTGATTTATTTATTTATTTATTTTGTTTAAATAAGTGTTCCTAAAGGCGGTATGCACTCTCAAGGAGATATACTTAGCGCTTGAGGAACTAGGCACTTGCTTGAGCAAAGTAAGATGCCAAAAAGTTCATATATTTTAATTATTAAGAAAACTTTTGGAGAGTATAATATAATAATTATCATATTAAAATATTACACTATAATAGTAGATAAATATATTTTCAAATATGATTTCTTTTCAAATATCAAAATGACAAAATATTGTCACCCATACTCTGATCACTAGATTTGCAGCTATCCAACTGCCCACATCATTATCAAAACTTGTTGTAGTAGGACTATGAAATTTTGTACCTACAATTGATTTTGCATACTGTCTGATGAGCAACATTTTTTCTTGTTCTTTATGCTCTTTCTATATTATCTCATGTCAAGTCTTCATCATCAATCATCAATTTATCTCCGACATAAAAAAATATATTATTACCTATCTCTTCTATCATCCACTTATTACTACAATCAATCTCATTGAAAGAGATTGGACCAATGGCATTATGCATCTCATAATGAGTCTTTAGGAGGTTGATTTTTCTTCCACATAAGCTAGATCATGCAAATTTTTTAATCTAATACACGTCCAGAAGAGATATTTGGAGTTGGGAAACATTGTTTTATATGTATTACTTCAATATAGGCTCTCATTTATATATTTTGATTTTGTATGATTTTATATCATAATAAAAAGACTGCGTTGAAGTGGCATGTCACATATAGCTTAGTGCCTTGCACCAAGGCCCCTTGCATAGGCAGCGCCTTAGTGATGGCATCTGCTTGGGAGAAGTACTGAGGCATTATAGCCTTATCATGCTCCAGCACCCAGGAGAGCATTGACAGCTTCTTTGATAATATTGTTTACATATATATTGTAGTTCATCTTATTCACTCATTGGTTAATGTTTCCACATAGAAGTTAAGTATGCTTTCTCAAGAACTTTAATAGATGTAGTGCGAGTTGCTTGCTTCAATCCTTAATTACGTGTTAGTGTTTGTCAATATAATAAGTATTATTTATTGATATGCTTATGCCATCATCTTTATCTATAATTTTGTTATTTTATTATTAGATTAGATTGTCCATCAGATTATGTCTACTATTATATAGTAGGAAAATGGTTGTGAATAGGATGGTTATGGCGTTTCTTAGGCATCCACCTTGGTGATCAATTCTTCCATCTTTTCTATATGAGTTTTTTCTTTCCTCTATCTATTTCTTGCCTACCTACCCTTGAAGTGTTAATTCTTCTAGGGTTCTTAATCCCTTTTTTCTCTTCACTTTTTTTATTTTTCCTCTGTACTAGATTCTTTCCTTCTTAACACATGAAGATACCAAAGTCCACCACAATTTCATTTCCACCCCCTTTACATCAGCATTTATTCGGGATTGGAATGAAGAATATGCTACTTAAAGAAGAATTTAGGAGATCGTTGATATTGCTTCTCTTTATTTATCATATACATTTCTATGTTAATTTTGTTTTGTTGGCTTGCTACTCCCATTATGTCTCAATAGTTGGTGCGTACATCCTATCTACTACATAATTACATGTTATGCTTAATGTTATTTTGATTTTTTTCTTAAAAATTGTGGGAAAGGCATTGAAATTTTTTATTGTTTTTTTTATTTTTTATTTTTCAGCACATGGGCTGTTAAACTGCCACTTAATGAATCAATAGGGATAACAGTGTAGAATTGGTAGCTTCATTTTCGCATTTTCATTCATTTGCCCCTCCGGCTATCCAGATCCTTGCACAGTTAGGCAATGTCTATGCATAGGTACCCGCTCAATCCCTACCCCATTCTGGTCATTGATTTGTGCATATGATGTTGTGCATTTATGAGATCTTTGTCCGATTAGTCTTGTTCGAATGTAGAAACCATAAGAAAAGGATGGATTGGTCAATTGTTGGAACTTATGGGAAGCTAAATTAACAAGTTTGTACATTGTGAATTTGTAAATGGTCTTTGGTAACAATGTTTCTGTAGGAGTTTGAATAATTATATCTATTTGATAAAATAATGCTAAAATTAGTGGCCTCATTTTGGCTTCTTCATGAGGAATCTATAATGCATGCAAAATCCACACAAGAAATTTAATTTTTATGCTACACATTTGTGCTAAACCGAACCATTTCTGATGATTGAATCCATTTAAGTGCTAATTTCATCACAATTGCTCTTTCTTTTAATGGAACAGGGTCTTTCAGCGGGGTTATTGAGGCAAGCTACTTATACAACAGCACGTCTTGGATCATTTAGGTAAGTCTGATTTTTCCCAGCAAGAGTTGCTTTTTATCGAAATTGGTCTGTTTCTTGCGAGTGTCTTGAACTCAGCTGGCAAATTGGTTTGGATTAACCAATGGCTGCATTTGTTTCTCTAATGTTAGAAACATTTGCTACTGATGTGGATGATAATTATAGACAATCGGTTCATAAAGTTCTTCATTTCGTTGGAAACAATTTTAAGAGCGTTTATTTCCTCTTCAACTACTGAAGTTTGCTTGCTTATGACTAGGGTATTGACAAACAAAGCAATTGATGCCAATGGGGGGAAGCCATTGCCTCTTCTTCAAAAAGCTGCCATTGGTTTGACAGCTGGAGCAATAGGTGCCTGTGTTGGTAGTCCAGCTGATCTGGCACTCATCCGCATGCAAGCTGATGCAACTCTGCCCGTAGCACAACGAAGGAATTATACCAATGCCTTCCATGCACTCTATCGGATTACTGCTGATGAAGGGGTTCTGGCACTCTGGAAAGGTGCAGGTCCAACAGTAGTGAGGGCTATGGCATTGAACATGGGCATGCTTGCCTCCTATGATCAGAGCGTGGAGTTTTTCAGGGATTCACTTGGTTTTGGAGAAGTTAGCACAGTTGTTGGTAAGAAATTGTCATCTTAGGTTATTACTATGGTCTTGCAATCCAATGCATCATGCATGTTATGAAACTTGATGATTAAATATGCATGACTTCATAACTCTTAAAGCCCTTCATAGCCAAATTTCTCAGAAAATGATAGTTTTATGTATAATGCAGATCTTATTACAAAGTGGTCTCCTGTTCGTACTTGGTCTATCAATTTGTGGACTAATTTTGTTAGTTTTGTGACCTATAGGAACATGATATGTACACATATTTGTTGGTTTTTTTTTTATAGCGGCAAGAGAGCTGAGCTATTTGTCATCTGCTTTATTCATGCTGCATTGATATGTGTTACATTTCTTTTCTTGCATTAGTTTGGACTTTGTATTTACATAAAACTAGTAATACGCAAACACTATGCATGTCAATATTATAAATTTATTTATGTAATTATGTACGAAACAAGTAAAAGTTTTGTGTGTCTATCTATTGGCCAAATAAAAAAATCAAACAAAACATTTAAAACAAATCTGAATGCATATTATGTCACATACTTCAAACACCATTATGTTCATATTGTTTTCATCCTCAATAGTGCATCTTTTTTATGTAAAATTTAATAAATAACATAAAAATATCTTCAACATTGTTGGAGAATTTTTGTATCCCTCAAACGGATTGCATATTTTATAATCGAGTACGGCATAAGAAGATGATATATTTTACCCCGAAGGATAAAAATATCATTTCCTTATGGAC